>NW_026518484.1:10000-17500 GCF_027409825.1 Scomber japonicus | reverse complement strand
AAAAAGACAAACAGACGAGTGTGAGCTTCATGGCAGACATCACTTCCTGTCACGCACTGCGATCTCTCACCTTTCAAAAAAACAAAAAATCCACTTTTATCACGCGGCCGTCCACTCTGCTCCTCAAGCTGTTTTTCTCTTCGGGGATGTTTACACCTTCCTTCCTTCGTTCCTTCCTTCCTTCCTTTCTTCCTTCCTCCTCCCTTCCATCCTTCCTTCCTCCCTCCCTCCTACCTTTCTTCCTCCTTTCCTTCTTTCTTCCTCCCTCCCTCCTACCTTCCTTCCTCCTCCCTTCCTCCCTTCCTTCCTTCCTTCTACCTCCCTCCTTCCTTCCCTCCTACCTTCCTTCCTCCTTCCCTTCCGTCCTTCCTTCTTTCTCCCTCCCTCCTACTTTCCTTCCTCCTCCCTTACATCCTTCTTCCTCCTTTCCTCCTACCTTCCTCCCTCCCTTCCTACCTTCATTCCTCCTCTCTTCCATCCTTCCTTCTATCCTTCCTTCCTCCTTCCCTTCCGTCCTTCCTTCTTTCTCCCTTCCATCCTTCCTTCCTCCTTCCTCCCTCCCTCCTACTTTCCTTCCTCCTCCCTTCCATCCTTCCTTCCTTCTTCCTTTCTTCCTTCTTCTTCCCTCCCTCCCATCCCTCCTACCTTCCTTCCTCCTTCCCTTCCTTCAGCCGCCGGCCTTCTTCTCTCGTCTCTCCCTCCTACCTTCCTTCCTTCCTTCAGCCGCCGGCCTCCTCTCCTCTCCTCTCCTCTCTTCTCCTCCTCTCTCTCTCCGCTCTGACGCCAAAAGAAAAAGACAAACAGACGAGTGTGAGCTTCATGGCAGACATCACTTCCTGTCACGCTGTGTGATCTCTCACCTTTCAAAAAAACAAAAATCCACTTTTATCACGCGGCCGTCCACTCTGCTCCTCAAGCTGTTTTTCTGTTCGGGGATGTTTACACCTTTCTTCCTTCCTTCCTTCCTTCCTTCCTCCCTCCCTCCCTCCCATCCTTCCTCCCTTCCTTCCTGCCTCCCTCCTACCTTTCTTCCTCCTCCCTTCCATCCTTCCTTCCTCCTTCCCTTGCGGCCTTCCTTCCTCCTTCCCTTCCGTCCTTCCTTCTTTCTCCCTTCCTTCCTCCCTTCTTCCTCCCTCCCTCCTACCTTTCTTCCTCCTCCCTTCCATCCTTCTCTCTCTCCTACCTTCCTTCCTTCCTTCCTTCCTGCCTCCTTCCCTTCCTTCCTTCAGCCGCCGGCCTTCTCCACTTCTCTCTCTCCTACCTTCCTTTCTTCCTTCCTTCCTTCCTTCCTTCCCCCCTCCTTCCCTTCCTTCCTTCAGCCGCCGGCCTTCTCCTCTCCTCTCCTCCTCCCTCACTCCACCCTTCCTTCCTTCCTTCCTTCCTCCTTCCCTTCCTTCCCCCCTCCCTCCCTCCCTCCCTCCCATCCCTCCTACCTTCCTTCCTTCCTTCCCTTCCTTACTTCATCCGCCGGCCCTCTCCTCTCTTCTCTCTCCTCTCTGAAGCCAAAAGAAAAAGACAAACAGACGAGTGTGAGCTTCATGGCAGACATCACTTCCTGTCACATCACTTCCTGTCACGCACTGCGATCTCTCACCTTTCAAAAAAAACAAAAAAATCCACTTTTATCACGCGGCCGTCCTCTCTGCTCCTCAAGCTGTTTTTCTCTTCGGGGATGTTTACACCTGTCACTTGTGTTTTTTTTGAGGAGGCAGGTGGTCAGTTTGACAAACCTCTCGTCTGTCCGCTCGCTGTGACCTCTCCGCGTCTCAGCTGTGGATGCGTTCGGGTTTTTTTTTTTTTTTTTTTTTTTCCGCTCCTCTCTCAAACTTTTTCTCCCAGAGTTGAGTTTCTCTCCGAGCCAGACGGAGCTTGATAGGCTTGTCCGTCCTCATCTTCATCTCTCCGCTCTCCGGCCCTGACATCATCATCGCCGCCGCTGCCACCACCGCCGTCGTCGTCGCCACGGCTACGCTCCGACAGACAGATCAAGTCACATTTCTCAGCCTGGTGCACCTGAAACTGAAACGCTCTCCTCCTCCTCCTCCTCCCTCCTCCTCCTCCTCCTCCTCCTCCTCCTCTTCTTCGTCTGCATCAATAACCTGCCATCAGCGCCCGCCGCCTCTCCTCACAGCGGCATGTCACATGGATGTGACTGTTGCCGTGACGATACCGATGGAGCTCAGACAAGACGGACAAGATGGATATGGAGAGATTGAGCACTGAAGAAAAAAAAACACAAAACTACAACCCCCCCCCCCCCCCCCCGCCACCCTCTCACCTCAACACACACAAACACACACACACACACACACACACACACACACACACACACACACACACAAACACACGTTGTAGATATGATAGTCTGGTTCAGTCTCCACCTGTCGTCTGATTTTAAATTTCTACGTTTAAATGTGTAAATTCTTATTTTTTGGATGAAAGAGAAGGAAGGAAGGAAGGATGGGAGAAAGGAAGAATAGAAGGATGGATAGAAGGAAGAGAAGGAAGGGAGGACAAGAAAGAAAGATGAAAGGAAGGAAGGGAGAAAGAAGTGAAGGATGGATAGATGCAAGAGAAGGAATGAAGGGAGAAAGGAAGAAATGAAGGAAGGAAGGAAAGAAGGAAGAGAAGACAAGAAAGACGGAAGGAAGGAATAAAGGAAGGAAGGAAGGATGATGGATGGATGGATGAGAAGGAAAGAAGGAAGGGAAAAAGAAATGAAGGATGGAAGAAGGGAAGGAAAAGAAGACAAGAAAGACGGAAGGAAGGAAGGGAGAAAGAAGTGAAGGATGGATAGATGCAAGAGAAGGAAGGAAGGAAGGAAAAAAAGAAGACAGGAAGGAAGGAAGGAAGAGAAGACAAGAAGGAAGGATGGAAGGAAGGAAGAGAAGACAGGAAGGAAGGAAAGTGGTCCGCATGTCTGGAAGTCTGAGTAACGTTATAAAGATAAAGAGAATATTCTCCATTAACGTCTCATAATGATTATAAAACATAAATATAATAAATGTGATTTATATACAGAAGCAGCTTAAAGTTTAATACAGCACATTCAAAGTGATTTATATTAAACATAAAATAAAATAAAATGCATAAAGAAGAATATCACAGCAACACATTTTAACAGGATTAAAAGAGTTCAACTGTAAATGAAATAGAATAAAACATAAAAACAGGAGAATAAAATATATTATTATATTATTATTATATTATAAAGCATATGCATATAATATTAACACTAACATCTGGATTTAATAAAAAGCAACAAATAAAGCAGAAGTAAATTTTATTATTTTATTCATCAGAGATATAAATGAAACCTTATTAACTCTTTACATGCTGTTCATATTCTGACTCATAATTCATCTCTACATCAGTTATTAATGTTTCATTCATCAGATGGAAAATAAGATCCAACTTTTATATTTACAAATATCAAAATGTTTATCAGCTGCACAAACATTTAAAAAAAGAAGCATTTTATTTCCTTTATTATAAACTTTTGGTCTCATCAGGAAACGTTTGGTTAAAATAAATAAATATATGATTTTACTGCTTTTAAATGTAAAAATGGGTCAAATTCTTTCTTTCTTTTTCCTCTTCCACTTTTATATTTCTTTCTTTCTTACATTATTTATTTCTTCTTTCCTTCTTTTTTCCTCCGTTTCTTTCTTTGCTATTTTCTCCTCTTCTACCTCTTTCCTTCTTTTTAACTTCCTCTTTTATCTTTCTTTCCTTGTTTCTTTCTTTCTTTCTTTCTTATTTCTTTCTTATTTTCTCCTTTTCCACCTTTATCTTTCTTTCTTACATTATTTCTTTCTTCTTTCCTTCTTTCTCTCTTTCTCTTATTCCTCCCTTTTCTTTCTTTCTTTTTTCCTATTTTCTCCTCTTTCACCTTTATCTTTCTTTCCTTGTTTCTTTCTTTCTTATTTCTTCCTTATTTTCTCTTCTTCCTCCTTTTTCTTTCTTTCTTACCTTGTTTCTTTCTTCTTTCCTTCTTTCTCTCTTTCTCTTATTCCTCCCTTTTCTGTCTTTCTTTTTTCTTTCTTTCTTTCTTTTCTTCCTCCTTTTTTTCTTTCTTTCTTTCTTTCTTTCCTTCTTTCTCTCTTTCTCTTATTCCTCCCTTTTCTGTCTTTCTTTTTTCTTTCTTTCTTTCTTTTCTTCCTCCTTTTTTTCTTTCTTTCTTTCTTTCTTTCCTTCTTTCTCTCTTTCTCTTATTCCTCCCTTTTCTGTCTTTCTTTTTTCTTTCTTTCTTTCTTTTCTTCCTCCTTTTTTTCTTTCTTTCTTTCTTTCTTTCCTTCTTTCTCTCTTTCTCTTATTCCTCCCTTTTCTGTCTTTCTTTGTCTTTCTTTATTTCCTCCTACTTGTTGTTCTTTCTTTCTTATTTTCCACCTTTATCTTTCTTTCTTTCTTATGTTATTTCTTTCTTTCCTTCTTTCTCTCTTCCTCTTCTTCCCCCTTTTTCTTTCTTTCTTTCTTTTCTTCCTCTTTCTTTCTCTATTTCTCTTCTTCCTCCTTTTTCTTCCTTTCTTCCTAGCTGGATAATATTTATCATTCTTTTGTGGTTACACCATTTGACGTTTTCAGGAGCATTCAGTCTGACTTTTGGTAAAAAAATAGTGCAAATGTCAATTCTCTCTTTCTTTCTCTCTTTATTTCTCTCTTTCTTTCTCTCTTTCTTTCTCTCTGACCCACATAGATAGATAGATATTTCTAACCTCTGTCTGAACTCTGAATCTTGTTTAACCTGCAGAAACGTTTTAAACATCTTTAATATAAAATATCTATAAATACACTTTAATCTGAGACATACCTTAAATACATCATCTTTCTTTCTTTCTCTTATTCCTCCCTTTTATCTTTCTTTTTTCTTTCTTTTCTTCCTCCTTTATCTTTCTTTCTTTTCTTTCTTTCTTTCTTTCTCCTTTTCCATCTTTATCTTTCTTTTTTTCTTCTTTCCTTCTTTAATTTTCTTTTTCTTTTATTCCTCCTTTTTCTTTTTCTTTCTCTTTCTCTTCCTTCTTTCTTTTCTTTTTTTTTCCTTTTTCTTTCTTTCTTTCTCCTTTTCCATCTTTATCTTTCTTTTTCTTCTTTCCTTCTTTCTCTCTTCCTCTTCTTCCTCCTTTTTCTTTCTCCTCTTTCTTTCTTTTCTTCCTCCTTTATCTTTCTTTTTTCTTTCTTTCTTCCTCCTTTATCTTTCTTTCTTTTCTTTCTTTCTTTCTTTCTCCTTTTCCATCTTTATCTTTCTTTTTTTCTTCTTTCCTTCTTTAATTTTCTTTTTCTTTTATTCCTCCTTTTTCTTTTTCTTTCTCTTTCTCTTCCTTCTTTCTTTTCTTTTTTTTCCTTTTTCTTTCTTTCTTTCTCCTTTTCCATCTTTATCTTTCTTTTTTCTTCTTTCCTTCTTTCTCTCTTCCTCTTCTTCCTCCTTTATCTTTCTTTCTTTTATTCCTCCTTTATCTTTTTCTTTCTCTTTCTCTTCCTTCTTTCTTTTCTTTTTTTCTCCTTGTTCTTTCTTTCTTTCTTTCTTTCTTTCTTTCTTTCTTTCTTTCTTATTTTCCACCTTTATCTTTCTTTTTTCTTCTTTCCTTCTTTCTCTCTTCCTCTTCTTCTTCCTTTCTCTGTCTTTCTCCTCTTTCTTTCTTTTCTTCCTCCTTTATCTTTCTTTTTTCTTTCTTTTCTTCCTCCTTTAATTTTCTTTTTTCTTTCTTTTCTTTCTCCTTTTTCTTTCTTTCTTTCTTTCTCTCTAGGTGAATAAAACAAACTTTAATCTGAGAAATATTAAATAACTCCTAAATATAAATATAAATGTCACACTGCTGAGAAAAGAAATGCACCATCTGTACATCACACACACCCCTCACCCCCTTTATAACACACACACACACACACACACACACACACACACACACACACACACCCTAACCCCACTAGATAATAGCTGAAAGTTGGACTCAGCCTCAATCAATACTTCCCCTTAACCCCCCCCCCCCCCTCCTCTTATTATCAGCACTAATCTATATCTCTTTGTTCTCCTTTTCTTTAGAGTCGCCTCCTTCACTCACTTTCTTTCTTTCTTTCTTTCTTTCTTTCTTTCTTTCTTCTGTTCTTTTTCTCACAAATTACACATTAAGGACAAACCCCACAGTTTTTTAAACAAATGTAAAATATGACCTACATCGGTATTAGACAGAGCGAAAGCAGGCCAACACCAAGAAGAAGAAGAAAAGAAGAGCGAGAGAGAAAGAGAAAGAGAAAGAAAGAGAAAGAGAAAGAGAGGGGAGCGTCGATTGGAAGTTGATTGTGGATATTTCACTTTTGCTGCCTTTTTTTTTTTCTCTTTCGGGGACAAAAGAAAAGGGGGCCATAGTCTGAGAGAGAGTCCTCCCGGGCTTCTTCTTCTTCTTCTTCTTCTTCTTCTGCGTCTCCACGAAACAAAAAACAAAAATGGCAGCGTTAATAAAAAAGCTAATGCTCGTCTCGGGACGCGTTGCCGGCGGCGTCGGAGGCGTCGGAAAGCTGCGGTCTTTTGTCGGGCCATGTGTCACCCTCAGAAACTTCCCATCCCAGAAATGGACCCGCCACAATAAATATATAAAGGCAGAGTGTGTTGGGGGGGAGAGAGTGTTAGGCTTTTCATTTGGCGGGGCCATTAACAGGAAAGGGCCTGAAAGGACTGGAAATGAACCCAGGACGCTCTGCCCTTCTTCTTCTTCTTTTATTTTTATTATCTCGACCCCGAAGACTCGTTAGTGTCCTAAAAACAGGTCAGGATAATGCTCTTCAAAATAAAAGAACAAACCCATCATAATAAAGGGACAAACTCTTCAAAATAAAGGAATAAAATCTTCATAATGAAGGAACAAACACTTCAAAATAAAAGCACAAACTCTTCAAAATAAAGGAGCAAACTCTTCAAAATAAAGGAACAAACCCTTCATGATAAAGGGACAAGCTCTTCAAAGTAAAAGCACAAACTCTTCATGATAAAGGGACAAACTCTTCAAAATAAAGGAACAAACTCTTCAAAATAAAAGATCAAACTCTTCATGATAAAGGAACAAACTCTTCAAAATAAAAGAACAAACTCAACAGTATGTAAAGGTTAAATGGACTCGCCACAATAAAGGCAGAGTGTGTTGGGGGGGGGGGTGTAGAAGAGAGTGTTAGGCTTTTCATTTGGCGGGGCCATTAACAGGAAAGGGCCTGAAAGGACTGGAAATGAACCCAGGACGCTCTGCCCTTCTTCTTCTTCTTCTTTTATTTTTATTATCTCGACCCCGAAGACTCGTTAGTGTCTTAAAAACAGGTCAGGATGATGCTCTTCAAAATAAAAGAACAAACCCATCATGATAAAGGGATAAACTCTTCAAAATAAAGGAACAAACTCTTCATAATGAAGGAACAAACACTTCAAAATAAAAGCACAAACTCTTCATGATAAAGGGACAAACTCTTCATAATTAAGCGACAAACACTTCAAAATAAAAGCACAAACTCTTCATA
>NW_026518484.1:0-5000 GCF_027409825.1 Scomber japonicus | reverse complement strand
CTCTTCTCTCCTCCTCTTCTCTTTCCTCCCTTCCTTCTTTCATTCCTCCATCCCCTTTTCTTCCTTCTCTCTGTCATTCCTTCCTACCCTCTTTTCTTTCCTTCCTTCTTCTTTCCTTCCTCCCTCCTTTCTTTCCTTCTTCCTCCCTTCCTTCTTCCTCCCTTACTTCTTTCCTCCCTCCTTTCCCTCCTTCTTCCTCCCTTCCTTCTTTCCTCCCTTCTTCCCTTCCTTCTTGTCTTCCTCCCTCCTTTCCTTCCATCCTTCCTTCCTTCTTCTTTCCTCCCTTCCTTCCTTCCTTCCTTCCTTCCTTCCTTCCTCCTTTCTTTCCTTCCTCCATCCCCTTTTATTCCTTCCCTCTGTCCTTCCTTCCTAACTTCTTTTCTTTCCTTCCTTCCTTCCTCCCTCCCTCCTTTCCTTCATTCCTTCCTTCCTCCCCCTTTCCTTCCTTCTTCTTTCCTTCCATCCTTCCTTCCTTCCTCCCTCCTTCTCTCTTTCCTCCCTTCCTTCCTCTCTCCTTTCTTTCCTTCATTCCTCATTTTCTTCCTTCTTCCTCCTTTCCTTCCTTCTTCAACCCTTCCTTCCTCCCTCCTTTCCTACCTTCTTCTTTCCTTCCATCCTTCCTCCTCCTTTCCTTCCTCCCTTCCTTCTTGTCTTCATTCCTTCCTTCATTCCTCCCTCCTTTCCTTTCATCCTTTCTTCCTCCCTCCTTCTCTCTTTCCTCCCTTCCTTCCTCCCTCCTTTTTTTCCTTCTTTCTTTCCTTTCCTTCCTTCCTTCCTCCCTTCCTTCTTTCCTCCCTCCTTTCCTTCCTTCTTCTTTCCTTCCATCCTTCAACGTGATGTGCAGATGCTAGATAACTCTTCCTCCTCTTCCTCCTCTTATTCTACATTTTCCTTCCTCTCTGTCATTTCCTCCCTCACACAGAAAAGACTCTCCCACTGTTTTTATAAATATATATATCAGCTGTTTAAGTCTCCTGCTGCCCTTCATTAACTCTATAATGACTGATCAAGGCCTCCAGTTGCTCTGTTGGACAGTAAATAAGAGAAGAAGAAATCAATAAAAGAACAACACAGTTATCTTCCTCTTCCTCTTCCTCTTCCTGATGGAGGACACTTCCTGTGGCTCACTCTTTATGTAAAGCAAGGCAGCATCATTTATTTATACAGAGCATTTAATACACAACAGCAACTCAATGTGCTTTACATAAAAACAAACATTTAGTAAGAACAGTAAGAACCCCCCCCCCCCCCATCCCAGTCCCAGTCTCTTCTACTTTGATGTTTTTTCAATCAAATTCAACATTTCCTTACTCAATAAAATCATATTAATAGCCTTCCAGCATCTTTAAAGTCATATTCTCTACATCTCCAGCTCTATATTAATATTCTGAGTCTCTATATTAATATTCTGAGTCTCTATATTAATATTCTGAGTCTCTATATTAATATTCTGAGTCTCTATATTAATATTCTGAGTCTCTATATTCATATTCTGAGTCTCTATATTCATATTCTGAGTCTCTATATTCATATTCTGAGTCTCTATATTAATACTCTGAGTCTCTACTGGAATAAAAACTCCTTATTTATCTTCTACTGGTCCTTTATGCAGCCGCTCAGTTCAGCCTCTGTCTATTAACAGGCCGTTTTACCTCCTGTCTCTTTAACTCGTCATTGCATTTCCCTCCAAAACGGATGTTTGAGTCGGTGTGGATTCATTTGATACCTCTGACGCTTTGTGTTTGATTTGAATTTCGGGTTGAAAGTTTAAAGAAGAACTCCAGTTTTTGATGTTTGATGATTTGTGTCCGTATCGTTGAGTATTACTGCACAAGCTGGTGGTCTGTGGTTGGTGGTAAAATGGAAACATACTAGTAGAGCAGGAGAGTCAAACTCATGGAAGGAAGGAAGAAAGGAAAGAAGGAAGGAAGGACAGATGGAAGGGAGAAAGGGAGGAAGGAAGGAAAAAAGGAAGCAGGAAGGAAGGAAGAATGGGAAAAAGAAAGAAAGAAGAGGAGGAAAGAAGGAAGGAAAAGAAGACAGGAAAGAAGGAAGGAAGGGAAAACACCCTCCGGCAGGCCCGCAGGTCTCATTTTTGTCACCGCCTGTAGTCGAGTCTATTAAAGCCACTGAATCAATCAAATAATATTTAAGATTATTAATCTTCTATTTTTCTTTTGGAGATTCTTTGAGAATCCAGAATAACGACGTCATTAAAGACTCAAACTGTTCCTGAAACCTGAAACCTGAGCAGCGGTCCCGGACGAGTCCTGACATGTGTTACGTTTGTCTTCTCCTCTTTTCTTCTTTTCTTTTCTTTAAAAACCAAACTCCGTCAGAACGAGGAGATGTTCCCCAGAGTGACATCTGTGCCTCTTTTTCTTTTTCCCCCTGTACCTGCCTCACCAGGACTCCCTTCTCTCCCAGCTCTCATTGAAGGAAGGAAGGAAGGAAGGGAGGGAGGGAGGGAGGGAGGGAGGAAGGAAGGGAAAAAGAAAGAAAGGAAAGGAAAGAAGGAAGGAAGGAAGGAAGGGAAAAAGAAAGTAAGAAAGGAAAAGGAAGAAAGCAAGCACAGATGGAAGGGAGGAAAAAATAAAGGAAGCAAGGAAGGAAAGAAGGAAAGAAGGAAGGAAGGAAGGGAAAAGGAAAGAAAGGGAGGAATGACAGAAGGAAGGAAGGGCAGATGGAAGCAAGCAAGGAAGGAAGGATGGGAAAAGGAAAGAAAGAAAGAAGAAGGAAAGAAAGAAACAAAGAAAAGAAGGAAGGAAAAGAAGACATGAAGGAAGGAAGGGAACGACTCAAACTGTCCCTGAAACCTGAGCAGCGGTCCGGACGAGTCCTGACATGTGTTACGTTTGTCTTCTCGTCTTTTCTTCTTTCATTTCTTTAAAAACCAAACTCCGGCAGAACGAGGAGATGTTCCCCAGAGTGACATCTGTGCCTCTTTTTCTTCCCCTGTACCTGCCTCACCAGGACTCCCTTCTCTCCCAGCTCTGCAATTAGACCGATCCATTCACGCCTCCCCTCCAGCTCCTCCAGCTCCTCCAGCTCCTCTCCACTCGCTCCTTTTGTGAGGACTGGAGGGCTTTGTGTTTCCAACCTGAGCCTCCTTTCAAACCAAACACTCCGAGAGAAAAAGGCCAATGCCTCGGCGTGGGGGGGTGGGGGGGGGGGGACATCTGTTGAGAAGTGGCTTGGATTCATGTCATAGACGGGGTCATATTTTATTCACAAAGAGTTGAACCCAACAACAACAACAGTAATTAGGCAGAAATGTTGGGGCCTCCTCTCTCCTCTCTCCTCCTCCTCCTCCTCTCTCCTCCTCCTCCTCCTCTCCTCCTCCTCCTCCCTCCTCTTCCTCCTCCCTTCTTTCCTCCTCCTCCTTCCCCCTCTTTCCTCCTCCTCCTCCTCCTCCTTCTCCTCCTCTTCCTCCACCTCCTCTCTCCTCTCTCCTCTCTCCTCTGTTGACTGTCTGTTGACCATCATTTCTTATAATAGGAGGAGAACTCGGGGAGTTCCTGTCCTCTGAAATGAGGACAACCAGGAAGTAACTTAGAGCTGCATTCTATCAAAAGGCCACCAGGGGGCGACCGTCTCTATACAAGTCAATGGAGAATTCACCAACTTCTCACTTGATTTCTAACCTCAGTAAACGTTTTCAAAATGTGTTTATGGTCTCAATCGCTAGTTTAAAGCCTTCTTCAATGCAGTATGATGTTCATTTGGGACATTTTGGCCTCCCTGATTTTATATGTGACGATAAAGCAGGGTATGCATTAGGGGCGTGGCTACGTCCTGATTGACAGGTTGATTGACCAATGTCCTCCAGATCCAGCCCTCGTAACCATAGCAACCTCCCCGCTCCGCCTCATGCCCATATAAGTAGAATCCGTGTTCATTTTTTCCCAGCATGCGCCTGAAATTTTCAAGATGGCGCTGCCTAGATTAGAAACTATTGGCTTCCGAGCAGCAGTCCACAAACCAATGGGTGACGTCACGGATGTTACGTCTGTTTCTTTTATACAGTCTGTGGTAAAAGTCAACAGGATCATTAGAAGACATCATCTGGGTGCCACGAATGTCTGAACCAAAGTTTGTGCAAATCCATAGAGTAGATGAACTAGGGCCGGGCAATTATCGAAAAATAATCTAAACCAACATTTAGAAACTCTAATGGACTTAATCTTGCTCATGTCATTAATGGTGGTGTTCACCGTTGCCATGACAACAAAGGTTGCATATCTTTAAGTTTTTGGGATATTTGAGTCTAGACCTGAGGGGGTCAAACTCATTTTCATTCAAGGGCCACAAGGGCTACAGCTCAATTTGATCTCATGTGGGCCGGATCATTAAAAAGATGGAAGGAAGGAAGGAAGGAAGGAAGGAAGGAAGGAAGGAAAGTGGGCCAGAGTGGATCCCTTGGCGGGCTGGTTCTGGCCCACGGGCCGCATGTTTGACATCCCTGGACTAGACCATCGAAGAACCTGATCATCAGCAGTCTCCCCTCCTTCGTCCTCTTCCTCCTCCTCCTTCCTCCTCCTCCTCTCCCTCCTCCTTCCTCTTCCTTCCTCCTCCTCCTCTTCCCTCCTCTCCCTTCTCCTTCCTCCTCCATCTCCTCCTACTCCCTCCTCTTGCTCCTCCCTTCTTTCCTCCCCCCTTCCTTCCCCCTCCTCCTCCTCCTCTTTCTCCTTACTCCTCCTCTTCCCTCCTCCTCCTCTTCCCTCCTCCTCCTCCTCCTCCTTCTCCTCCTCCACCTCTTCCCCCTCCTTCCCCACCTTCCATCTCCTCCTCTTCCATCTCCTCCTCTTCCATCTCCTCCTCCTCCTCTTCCCCCTCCTTCCTCCTTTCTCCTCCTCCTCCTCCTCCTCCTCTTCCCTCCTCCTCCTCCTCCTTCTCCTTCTCCTCCTCCTCCTCGTCCTTCTCCCCTCCTTCCTCCCTACTCCTCCTCTTCCTCCTCCTCCACCTCTTCTTCCTCCTTCCCCCTCCCTTACCCACCTTCC
>NW_026518483.1:37500-48387 GCF_027409825.1 Scomber japonicus | reverse complement strand
CAAGATGTTTGTAGCTTTCTACAGTCAGCAGGTGTTTAATAGTCATAGTCTGAAATCTATGATCCTTCATCTGGTGACAAACTGATCAACATGACCGGACTCATGGTCGCGTGGCCGACTCATAATGACTGAATCATCTTCAAATTTCAACACAGTCCGTCTCCTCTCGCTTACTTTGTGCACAGAATATAAAATAAAGGTGAGAGATCAGAGTCCGTAGGTGAAGGAAGGAAGGAAGAAAGGGAGGAAGGACAGATGTAAGGAAGGACAGAAGGATGGAAGGAACGAAGAAAGGCAAAAAGGAAGGTAGGGAGGAAGGACAGAAGGATGGAAGGAACGAAGAAAGGAAAAAAGGAAGGTAGGGAGGAAGGACAGTTGTAAGGAAGGATGGAAGGAACGAAGAAAGGAAAAAAGGAAGGTAGGGAGGAAGGACAGTTGTAAGGAAGGATGGAAGGAACGAAGAAAGGAAAAAAGGAAGGTAGGAAGGACAGATGGAAGGAAGGAAAAGAATACAGGATGGCAAGTGGGCCGGATCGCACCCCTCAGTGGGCCGTATCTGGCCCCCGGGCCGCATGTTTGACACCCCCCGCTTTAGACCCCCAAATAGAATGAATAAAGTAGTGATTCATGGTAAATACACTACTGTCTGCTAACAGTCCCATGTGATGACTGCTGTCATGTGACTCTACATCTGATGGTGGCAACACAAAATGCCATGTGGGCCCATAAGGGTTAAATTTGGGTTGCAAATATGGGCCCCAAGTGGGTTCGTCTGCAATTTCCATGGTGACGCCACCTGTGTTTGCTCATATGGGCTTCAAGTAGGTTCTGACTGGTTTCAAGTGTAGCTCAATTGGGTGAGACCAATGTAGGCCCCATATGTTTGCCCATGTGGGGTCTAAGTGGGATCAGAATGGACCTTGAATGGGGCCCATATGGGCTTCATGTGGGGTTAGGGTTATTGTTTCTGAAACAATACAGGGCCCATACAACTCGCCCTGTTTATGCCCATGCCTGCTTAGCCCACTTATGTCCCTTATGGGGCTCATAGAGTCACATGTGGGACCCATGTTACTGAAATCATGTGGGACCTGCAAAATGTTCCCAGTTCATGCCCACTCTGTACCCACATAGCACACATTTAACCCATGTGGGGTCTAAGTGGGATCAGAATGGACCTTAAATGGGGCCCATATGGGCTTCACATGTGGGGCCCATACAACTCGCCCTGTTTATGCCCATGCCTGCTTAGCCCACTTACATCCCATGTGACATGTGAAAGGGAGTTTTTTCTCTCCACTGTCACCAAGTGCTGCTCATGTGGGAATGTTGGGTCTCTTTAAATGAAACCTGAAGAGTTCGGTTTAGACCTGCTCTATGTGGAAAGTGCCTTCACATGACTCTGATGGGATTTGGTGCTTTATAAATAAAGATTGATTGATTGATTGATTGATTGATTGAGATGTGGACGGGCCTTTAAGTACTTCCTGATTGTTGATGCAGCTCATGGAGGAAGTGGTAGTGTTTGGTTTGATGCTCATTAATGCAAAGATGAGAAGATGATTGACTTGTTCTCCTCTAAGAAAGACGTACGGAAGCATGAAGATGAATCATAGTATAATTAACCCTCCTGTTGTCCTCGAGTCAAGGAAGGAAGGAAGGAAAGGAGAAAGGAAGAAGGAAGGAAAGGAGGAAGGAAGAAGGAAGGAGGGAGGAAGGAAAGGTGGAAGGGAAGAAGGGAGGGAAGGAAGAAGGAAGGAAGGACGAAGGAAAAGAGGGAGGAAAGAAAGAGAGAAGGACGTAAGGAAGAAAAGAAGGAAGGAAGGAAGGGAGGAAAGAAGGAACAAGTCAAAACTCTATGTGGAAAGAGCCTTGAGATGACTTTGTTGAGTTTTATCTGCTGGAGTCGATTAATCTCATTCCTGCATCTGAGATCAGATCTAACCGACTCATTTCTGACTCTAGTAGACGTCATGGGATGTTTGTTTCCTTCCTTCCTTCCTTCTTCCTTCCCTCCCTCCTTTCTTCTTCCTTCCCTCCTTCCTCTAGTAGACGTCATGTGATGTTTGAGTCAGATCTGAGAAACAAAGTGCTCTGCAGAACTTTTGCTTCTTTCTGTAACTTTCAAGTCCTTCCCCCCTCCTTTCCTCCCTCCCTCCTTCCTTCCTTCCTCCCTCCTTTTCCTTCTCTTTCCTTCTTTCTGTGACTTTCAAGTGACACTTTTAACGCCCCGCCGCGACTCAACAGAGACATCAAAATATTTATCAGCAGGAATAATGGAAGAATAAACGGGCAGTGCCGCGGCTCACACTCACACTTCAATAAGTCTTCTGAAGGAGAGAAAAAAAAACAACTTTGAAATTCAATTTGAAGTGTCAAAATAATTACGCCGCCTGCGACTGACTGGAAGGAAATAGTCCTGCAGCTTCCTCAAGGACGACCAGGCTCAGATCACTAACTCTCACTTCCTGTTCTGTTTGTTTCTTCTCAACAATCACAGGAAACTGAAACTAAGCTAATGAACGGCTTAAAAACAGCTTAATGAGCTTTATTTTACTTTCCTGTGACCATTAAAACTAATGAAGCCATCAGGAGTCATTTATTATAGTTTATTATATAATTAATTGTCGAGTGAAGTCAAATTCATTCAAGGGCCACATACAGACCAATCATCATCTGTCCTTCCTCTTTACCTTCCCCTTTTCCTTCCTTCCTTCCTTCCTTCCATCTGTCCTTCATACCTTTCTTAATTCTGTCCTTCCTTCCTTCCTTCCTTCCATCTGTCCTTCATACCTTTCTTAATTCTGTCCTTCCTTCCTTCCTTCCTTCCTTCTTTCCTTCCCATCCATCCATCCATCCATCTTCTTCCTCTTATCCTGGTCGGGTCTCGGGGGCAGCAGCCTAAGCAGGAAGTCCAGACTTCCCTCTCCCCAGCCACTTCGTCCAGCTCTTCCCGGGGGATCCCGAGGCGTTCCCAGGCCAGCCGAGAGACTCTCCAGCGTGTCCTGGGTCTTCCTCGGGGTCTCCTACCGGTGGGACGGGCCCTGAACACCTCACCAGGGAGGCGTCCGGGAGGCATCCTGACTAGATGCCCGAGCCTCCTCATCTGGCTCCTCTCAACGCGGAGGAGCAGCGGGTCTACTCCGAGCTCCCTCCGGATAACTGAGCTTCTCACCCTATCTCTAAGGGAGAGCCCAGCCAGCCTACGGCGGAAGCTCATTTCAGCCGCTTGTACCCGCCATCTTGTTCTTTCCTATGGTCATGAGCTTTGGGTAGTGACCGAAAGAACAAGATCTTTCCTTCCTTCCATCTTTTTAATGGTCCGGCCCACATGAGATTAAATTGGTCTGTTTGTGGCCCTTGAATGAAAATGAGTTTGAGGGGTGCATCCTTAGTTCCTTCCTTCCATCTTTCCTTCCTCCCTCCCTGCCTTCCTTCCATCTATCCTTCCTTCCACCCTTCCTTCCTTCCTTCCTATCCCGTTTCCTTTCTTCGGCCTACATGAGTTGGCCCTTGAACTTCAATATAAAGCATTCAGGATTCAGATCCATGTTCCTCTTCATGTGAGCTGCTGGTTTAAACCTTTATTTCTAATCATTAGTATTACCATCGATGCTCTTTCAGGTATTTCACAGCAGAAAACCATTTTCAGTCCCATAACGACAGAGAAAGCTGTGAAATCCTGTTTGTCCCCCGGAGTGATGAAAGCACTTTAGGAGTTTAGTGTCTCGGTTCAGAGCCTGTTGAAACTCCCTGAAGCGTTTCACATTTTCTGCCCCGCTGGAGGAAACAACAGCAGCTTCCCGCCGAAACCTTAAAACACCTCCGGACTCCCGGCGAGACAGAGAGAGAGAGAGAGAGAGAGAGAGAGAGAGAGAGAGAGAGAGAGAGAGAGAGAGAGAGAGAGAGAGAGAGAGAGAGAGAGAGACAGAGACACAGAGGGAGACAGAGAGAGAGAGCTGGTAACGAAGCAGAAACCTCAATCACTCTATTCTCCATGAATAATATGTGTGTGTGTGTGTGTGTGTGTGTGTGTGTGTGTGTGCGTTAGATAGAATATAAAAAGACTCAGTGGCAGCATGATTATTATTATAGTAAAGCAGCTTTTCTCTCTCAGCAGATTCAGAGGTGATTTCTTTAGAGAGGTTTGTCTCTGTTTATTATACAAACATGCTGGAGCTTTGCTGGTTCATGCTTTCATCTCAAGTAGACTCGACTACTGTAACGGTCTTCTCCCACAAAAAAGCAATAAACAGCAGCAGCTCATTCAGAACGCTGCAGCTCGAGTTTTAACCAGAACAAAGAGATCAGAGCACATTACTCCAGCTCTAAAGTCTTTACACTGGCTCCCAGTCAGTTCTAAAGTCTTTACACTGGCTCCCAGTCAGTTCTAAAGTCTTTACACTGGCTCCCAGTCAGTTCTAAAGTCTTTACACTGGCTCCCAGTCAGCTCTAAAGTCTTTACACTGGCTCCCAGTCAGTTCTAAAGTCTTTACACTGGCTCCCAGTCACTTCTAAAGTCTTTACACTGGCTCCCAGTCAGCTCTAAAGTCTTTACACTGGCTCCCAGTCTGTTCTAAAGTCTTTACACTGGCTCCCAGTCAGCTCTAAAGTCTTTACACTGGCTCCCAGTCAGTTCTAAAGTCTTTACACTGGCTCCCAGTCAGCTAGAGAATAGATGTTAAATATATGAAATCATGTAACCGATGCACGAATAAGCATCAAAAACAAACTGGATGTCCTAATTAGCATTCCAAATATTTTAAAACTTTACTTGGCTGGCTCCCAGTTAAAGTTCTGCTACTGGTCTACACATCACTGAATGGTTTAGGTCCAGAATACATGAATGACATGTTAGTAGAATATAAACCCAGCAGAGCTCTGAGATCTACTGACTCAGGTCAGATAGTCGAGCCCAGAGCTCTGAGATCTACTGACTCAGGTCAGATAGTTGAGCACAGAGCTCTGAGATCTACTGACTCAGGTCAGATAGTTGAGGCCAGAGCTCTGAGATCTACTGACTCAGGTCAGATAGTTGAGCCCAGAGCTCTGAGATCTACTGACTCAGGTCAGATAGTTGAGCCCAGAGTTCAAACTAAACATGATGAAGCAGCTTTTACACAACTGGAACAAACTACCAGCAGAACTGAAATCATTTTTAAATCCAGGTTAAAAACATTTCTCTTCTCCTGAGCTTATGATTGAACTCTTTTAAAGCACTTTACATTTTAATCTTTCATTTGCACTCTATGTCCTTTTAATGATTTTAAAGCTAATTTATTATTTTATGCTGCAATCATTTTATTTATGTCTTTCTATTTTTCTGTACTTTGTTTTTATGGGGGGGTGGGGTGGGGGGGTTAATTGTATGTTTTAAGTTTCTCAAATTACATGTTTTTCTGTTTTATGTAAAGCACATTGAGTTACCATTGTGTATGAAATGCGCTATATAAATAAAACTGCCTTGCCTTGTTCTCTGTGTCACTTCCTGTTGCTGTTTTATTTTGTTAGTTTTACTTCCTGTGTTTCCCCTGCCTTGGTTGACTGCCTCATGTGCTTCACCTGTCTTGTTTCTCTCAAAGGAAGGAAAGGAAGGATGGAAGGGAGGAAGGAAAGGAAGGATGGAAGGGAGGAAGGAAAGGAAGGATGGAAGGAAGGTAGGAGGAAGGAAGGATGGAAGGAAGGTAGGAGGGAGGAAGGATGGAAGGAAGGGAGGAAGGGAAGGAAAGAAGGACAGAAGGAAGGAAAGAAGGAAGGAGAGAAGGAATGAAGAAAAGAAGGAAAGAGGGAAGGAGGGAAGGAAAGAAAGAAGGAGGGAAGGAAAGAAGGAAGGGAGGAAGAGAAGGAAGGAGGGAAGGAAAGAAGGAAGGATGGAAGCAGCATCTCTATTATCAAACCTCAGCAGCTCATTACTGAGATTGTTCTGCTTTAAACATTTAAACATATGATTAAAGACGCTCTGCTCTGAGCTGTGCAGCTAAATAACAAACATTTATAAACTGCTAAAATAAACCTAATGAATCCTGGAGGACAGGAGGGAAGAAAAGAAGGAATGAAGGAAAGAAGGAAGGAGGGAAGGAAAGAAGGAAGGAGGGAAGGAAAGAGGACAGCAGCTCCACTCCCGTTAAGATTTAAATAATCCCAGAAGCTCGTTTGTCAATCATCGGCTTCAAACTGCAAGAAGAAAAAAAAAAGAAGACCAGAAGGAAGGAAGGAAGGAAGGAAGGAATGAAGGAAAGAAGAAAGGAGGCTTCAAACTGCAAGAAGAAGAAAAAGAAACTTGAGGAGAGGTTTCTGAAATCCTTCATCATGAAATACTTTAGCAATTACAGCCGAGCCGCCGCAGCACATAAACTAATCTGCTGTGTTTGGTGTTCTGCATAATCACAACAAATATGCTGAAGGAGGGGGGGGGGTGAAGGAGGGGAGGGGGAGGGGGGGGTGATGTGTTCCTGCTCCTGTTAGATTACACACTTCAGAGCTGCAAACAGTCCAGCGTGGAGACGAAGGAAGGGAGGAAAGAGAGAAAGAAAGAAGGAAGGAAAGGGGAGGAAAGAAGGAAGTAAGGAAGGAAGAAAGAAAGAAAGGGAGGAAGGAAGGAAGGAGAAGAAGGACAGAAGGAAAGAAGAAAGGAAGGAATGAATGAAGGAAAGAAGAATGGAGGGAAGGACAGAAGGAAGGGAGGAAGGAAAGAAGAAAGGAGGGAAGGAAAGAAGGAATGAAGGAAAGAAGAAAGGAGGGAAAGAAAGAAGGACTGACGGAAAGAAGAAAGGAGGGAAGGAAAGAAGAACAGAAGGAAGGAGAGAAGGAAAGAAGGAATGAAGGAAAGAAGAAAGGAGCGGAGGAAAGAAGGAAAGAAGGAAAGAAGGACAGAAGGAAGAAATGAAGGAAAGAAGTAAGGAAGCAAAGTAAGGAAGCCAAGGGGTGAATGAGGGGAGGGGGGGGGTGGGGTCAGGCTGTCAGTCAGCTAACAGGAGGGAAGGAGGGAAGGGAGGAAAGAAGGAATGAAGGAAAGAATAAACGAGGGAAGGAAAGAAGGAAGGAGTTCAGGCTTACATGGTGAAAGAGAGCAGAGACATTTATTCTAAACATCTATCAGAGTGAGATCCAGTCTGATCATATTTGACAGGGAGGAAAGGAAAGGGGGAGGAAGGAAGGAAAAAAGGAAGAAAGGACAGATGGAAGGAAGGACGGAAGGAAGAAAGGACAGATGGAAGGAAGGAAGGAAGGGAGGGAAGAAGGGCAGATGGAAGGAAGGAAGGAAGGAAGGAAGAAAGAAAGGGAAGAAGGGCAGATGGAAGGAAGGAAGGAAAAGAAGACTGGAAGGAAGGAAGGAAGGAAGGTAGGGAAGAAGGAAGGACAGGAAGAAGGGCAGATGGAGGGAAAGAAGAAAGGAAGGAAGGACAGAAGAAAGAAAGAAAGAAAGAAAGAAAGAAAGGAAGGAAGGAAAGAAGGAAGGAGAGAAGGGAGCTCACAGATAAATCATTGCTGCATACGACTCCAGAGCAGCAGGGGGCAGTAATGTGCAGAGTGCCCCTCTCTATCTTATATTACTCAGTCAAAGGTCAAAGGTCAGAGGGTCAAAGGGTCAAAGGTCAGAGGAACAACCATCACCTGTAGAAGAAGGTGAGTTCAAGTCTTTATCAGAAGATGTGTTACGAACCGGCTCAAAGTCCATAACAGAAATGGGAATCACACATGACAACACATATCTAAAATAATATTTATTACAAACATAAGTTAAATAACAATGATCAGTTATATCAGTCATGAATGCAGTGTGTGGATGAGTGAAATGTGTAGTGCGATATGTGCCAACTCAACCGAAACCCAAAAGTCTAACCCATCTGGTTGGTGGAGGCCTGGAAGGAAGAGAAGAGAGCAAGTAATTACAAAGCAGCCAGCTAAATAGGCTGAGGCCTAAACTACACAGGTGTAGGTAGTTTCCCTGACGTCCTCTAGTCCCACCCACTGGCTCCTGAGCCAAGAAGCCCAAGGAAAAAGGGAGAGAGGGATGTCACACCCTCCCCCTTAAAACTTCCAGGTTGACCATCCCAGACATGTAAACCATTCCACTCAATGCAGAATGTCACTTAACATTAACTGAAACAAAACTGCCTTCCAATTGTGAGTGTGTTGTAAACAAACCAACTTGACCAAATACTTTTGACACCTTCCATGCGCCAAGCCGTCACCTGGTACCACCTCAGCAACCTTGGATCCTTAGGAGCAAATTAAGAGGCAGATTAAATGAGAACAGGTGTAACAGAAGACATGTCAAAGCAACAAGACAACTTTAGGTCCAACATATAAAGTTGTAACAGTTATGCAAACTTTTTTCACAGGAAACAGTGAGAAGCTATGGTCTATGATAAACACCTGAGCCCAAATATGCCCAAGTATTCACCAAGTCATCTGCAGCTAGACAAATCAATGTCTTGCCCTTACAAATCCCAGCTATCCAAACCACAACACTGGAACAGAAGATACCAAACCAAAGTAGACATACAAAAGGATCCTCCAACCGAAAGCACCAAGGCTAACAAGCCACCAAAAATGTCCTGAGACACATGTGCCAACACAAAGAGGACCTTGCTACACCAACAAACCCCATGCACAAACAAGAGCATGAGCTGTAGTATCTTCTACCAAAGCTGACAGACTCCACATTCCAAATAACAGTCTCACTGTCATAAAATCCAGTTCCATTTCCAAACCAAATTGGGTATATGTTAGTCCTAAAGTATACCTGATCCATTTAACACTAAAGCATGTTCCTTTGGCCAGTTCCTAGCAACCACCACTTTATATTGAGACATATTGGCATTATTGAATTTGGAAAGCATGTGCAAGTTTCAGGTACAAAAGCACAGAACAAGCCATTACCAACGCCTGTGGGCTACAGAAACAGACTTTTAACATTAGTGCTGGCACCATAAGTACAATACAAGGTATGGGACAGCCATGATCACAACCAGACCTTCCCCAACCCTATCTAACTGCCACCAAAACTATCTAACTCCACTCAACCCTAGTCTTCGTGCCACTACTTGTGGGGGGTTCTTATGCACTGCAAACCACTGGGGCAGAAGAGCAACTGGAAAACCAGCGACCCCTCCACATCCAGGGACGTGCTCCCGAGACAACTGCTCTACCCACGTTTGCAGCCACATTAAGTATGTACATGACCAATCCCCTAATGGGAAAAAGCCACTTAAACCTAACTGGGGATCCATGAGTCAACAAAAATGGCTATCCCAACCCAGGCATTGCAATTAAAAAGGCCAAACACTTACCAAATGCAGATCAGTTGAACTAAAAACAAAACAAAAGTTAACTGAATAAAACCCAAACAGGGCACAAATGCTACTCCTCTATTTCCAACCCCACAACCAGAATCTATGGAAGAACAAACAAATTCATGTGTGAAACCCATACACATTGGCAACACAATACATGCTACCAAGGCCTATTCAAATGCCATGTGAATACAGCATGCCTAAGGCTGTAAGCAAATCAGTCAGACAACCAGTCTCACAAAAATCATGTCATTATCACATTACGCTTTTAACCTTAGCAAGACAAAGTTTAGACGAGCCCCCATTTGTTACGAACCGGCTCAAAGTCCATAACAGAAATGGGAATCACACATGACAACACATATCTAAAATAATATTTATTACAAACATAAGTTAAATAACAATGTTAATCAGTTATATCAGTCATGAATGCAGTGTGTGGATGAGTGAAATGTGTAGTGCGATATGTGCCAACTCAACCGAAACCCAAAAGTCTAACCCATCAGGTTGGTGGAGGCCTGGAAGGAAGAGAAGAGAGCAAGTAATACAAAGCAGCCAGCTAAATAGGCTGAGGCCTAAACTACACAGGTGTAGGTAGTTTCTCTGACGTCCTCTAGTCCCACCCACTGGCTCCTGAGCCAAGAAGCCCAAGGAAAAAGGGAGAGAGGGACGTCACAGATGAAACACTCATAAATAAATAAATCTTTCCTTCCTTTCTCTCTTTCCTTCTGTCCTCCCTCCCTCCCTCCCTCCCTCCCTCCCTCCCTTCTTTCTTCCTTCCTTCCTTCTGTCTTTATTTCCTCCCCATTACCTTCCTTCTTTTCCTTTCTCCCTCCCTCCTCCTTCCTTTCCTTCCTTCTTCATCCTTTCCTCCATTCTTTCCTTTCCTCCCTTCCTTCCTTTTCTTTTTTTATTTCCTCCCCATTACCTTCTTTCTTTCCTCTGTCCTTCTTTCCTCTGTCCTTCTTTTCTTCCTTCCTTCATTCCTTCCTCTTTTCCTTTCTCCCTCCTTCCTTCCTTCCTTCTTTCTTTATGTCCTCCCCATTACCTTCCTTCTTTCGTCTGTCCTTCTTTCCTCTGTCCTTCTGTCTTTCTTTCCTCTGTCCTTATTTCCTTCCTTCCTTCCGTCCTCTTTTCCTTTCTCCCTCCTTCCTTCCTTCCTTCTTCTTCCCTACCTTCTTTCCTTTCTTCCCTTCCTTCCTTCCCTCCTTCCTTCCTCCCCTCCCTCCTCCTTCTTCCTTCCTTCTTCCTCCCTTTCTCCCTCCCTCCCTTCCTTCTTTCCTCCTTCCTTCCTTCCTTCTTTCCTCCCTTCTTTCCTTCTCTCTTTATTACCTCCCCATTACCTTCCTTCTTTCCTCTGTCCTTCCTTTCTCCCTCCCTCCATCCCTCCCTCCCGCCTTTCCTTCCTTCTTCCTCTCTTCCTTCCTTTTACTTCCTTCTTCATCCCTTCCTTCCTCCGTCTTTCCTTTCCTCCTTTCCTTCCTTCTCTCTTTATTTCCTCCCCATTACCTTCCTTCTGTCTCTCTTTCCTCTGTCCTTATTTCCTTCCTTCTTCTTCCCTTTCTTCCTTCTTCCTCTCTTCCTACCT
>NW_026518483.1:0-32500 GCF_027409825.1 Scomber japonicus | reverse complement strand
GAGAGAGAGAGAGAGAGAGAGAGAGAGAGAGAGAGAGAGAGAGAGAGAGAGACCTTTAACCATCCCTTTATTGGTCCAGTTTTTCAGTCACATAAGTAGTCATAAATAAATTAAATACATGCATTCACTCAGCCATCCATACTAAACAAACAAACAAACAAAAAATAAATAAATGAATAAATAAAACAAAAACAAACAAAAAAAACAAAAAAATACAAATAAATAAAAACTTGTAGGTTTTTCCCTCAGAAACTCAGAACCAGCAATTCATCAACTACATGACATAAAACATCTCCACCTCCCCAAATAGCAACAAACTCATTCAAGTCTGACACCATCTTATAATAAGCAAACTCGATCCTGAGACGTGCAGCCACCAGACCTCTGAACATCAGTTCAACATCCACAGAGCCTGTTTCCTCCCTCTTGTTTCTCCTACTGAGCCAGATGCTCAGCTTTGCTTGACCCAGCAGAAAGTTGACCAGACAAACAGTCCTGCGTTGTGCTGCAGAGTATCTGGGACCAAATATGAACAGTTCATCCTCAAAAACCTGACCCAAACCCCCCACCCACTGCCTTAGCAAGGAGAAGAGAGGAGCCAGTCTGGGGCATCTGAGCCAGAGATGTTGCAGTGTTTCCTCCTCCTGACAAAAACCACACTGACTTCCTGTTCTATGATCTATATGTGCCACATGTCTGTTAGTGGCCACGGCCCCATGCACCACCCTCCACTGGAGATCCGCACTGCGTTTCTCTATGGGAGGTTTGTACAGGGACCTCCAGCTACCTCTGGGGGATGAACCTGGCGCCAACACATCCAGCCACCTCGACTCCCTGACACCGGCCAGCAGCGCTCTGTTCAGCACCTTCACAGTCACAGCATACAAGGTCTTTTTAGATGCTTCAGTGAAGTTTGAGAGCAATGGTGTTTTGAACGAACAGAGTGCCCCGTCTGCTTCCTCCTGCTCCTCCACCACAGCACGGATGGACAAATCTGGAAAGATGGGTGGGTGATCGTCTGTGGACTCTGCTCCCAGTGCTCTCCTGAATAAACCAGGAAGCCCGTTCCTCACCTCCTCCACCAGTTTGTCCATGAGACGCAAAGATGTAACTCCGGTGTCTTGGCACAGCCTGGCCGCAGTCTTCCACTGGCCCTCTGACCTCAGCGCTGCCAGCTTTGTCAGCCCAGCTGATGTGAGGATCTTCCGCATACTGACCGACTCCAGAATCCTGCTCTTTAGGACTGGGTTGTGGAACAATGGTTCTTCCTCAGCAGTTTTGTACAGCTGAGAGCAGTCTCTCCTCATGCTGAACACTGTTCTCCAGGCCCGCAGAACTGCCTGGTAAAAACGAGACGTCCGAGCTGTGTCCACACCACCCAAATCCAGCAGAAACAAGTGCTTGTCGTAACCTAAGTTCTGCACTCTCCTCAGCAACACAGATGCTGTGTCGGTCCAGGGTTGTTGTGTCCTGTATAGCAGTCGCTGCGCAGTCTGAAGCCGGAACGCTGTTATCCGACTTCTGAGGTCAATCAGTCCCTGACCCCCCTCCGCCACGGGCAGAAACAGCACCGGCGCTCTAACCCAGTGGTAGCCACCCCAGAAGAAGTCTACCAGTCTCTTCTGGATCGCTGTGATGAGAGTGTCTGGAGGGACAACAACCGTGACACGGTGCCAGAGCATGGACGCAACCAGATTGTTGACAACCAAAGTCCTCCCCCTGTAGGACAACTGGGGCTGGACCCATGTCCATCGAGACAATCGGGCACTAACTTTCTCAACTAAGCCCTCCCAGTTTTTCCTTTGAAAATTGTCATTCCCTAGAAACACCCCTAACACTTTCATCCCCTCTGTGCTCCACTGCAGCCCTGCTGGTAAAACTGGCTGCGCTTTGCCTCTCCACTCCCCCAGTAGAAGCCCTTCACATTTTCCCCAGTTAACCCTCGCAGAAGAAGCCTGTTCATATAATTGTAGTGTCTGTTGAATGGTCTGAATATCCTCCTGGCATTTTATTAGCACTGTGATGTCGTCTGCATATGCTGCTACACTGACTGTGTTTGTTATGGTGTCTGTGAACCTAACTCCAGAGAGACTCTGCCTGAGCTTCTGTAAAAGAGGCTCAATAGCCAGTGCATACAGCATCCCAGATAGGGGACATCCTTGCCTGATCCCTCTCTGAACAGAGACCGGTCTACTGAGCCCCCCCCCCCCACCTTTAAAAGTACTGTGGCCTGTGAATACAGCAACTTAACCCATGAAACAAAAGTGTCCCCAAACCCAAATGCTCTAAGTGTTGAAAACAAATATTGATGATCAACTCGATCAAAGGCTTTCTCCTGATCCAGTGACAACAAACCCACATCCAGCTCCTGAACTTGTGAGAGATCGATGATGTCTCTGAGTAAAAACAAATTATCCATGATTGTCCTTCCAGGGATACAGTATGTCTGGCTGGCATGTACAACCATGTCTATATAGCCTTTTAGTCTGTTTGCCAAGCACTTTGCCAAGATTTTGTAGTCAGTGCAGAGAAGAGAAACTGGTCTCCAGTTCTTCAGGAGACCCAGATCCCCTTTCTTTGGCAGTAAAGTCAGGACAGCCCTCGTGCAGCTCACTGGTAACGTCCCAGAGTCCAAACACCCTCTAAAGACTTCAATTAAGTCTCCACCCAGTAAGTTCCAGAACTTCTTATAAAACTCTGTGGGAAGGCCGTCCATGCCCGGAGCACGACCACAGCTGAGCTGCTGCACCGCTTCAGACATCTCCTCGTGTGAGATAGGGGACCCAAGTAAGGTCGCATGTGCCTCTCCTACCTGAGGCAGCCCCTCCAGTATCTCCTCCATGCAGCCAGAGTCACAGAGGTCAGCGCTAAACAGTCCGGTGTAGAAATCTGTGGCTAGCCTCCTCATTTCTGACGGGTCAGTGGTCACAGACCCGTTCTCACGCTTGAGGTGTATCATCCGGTTCTGCTCCCTGACCTTCCTTTCCAACTTAAAAAAGAAACGTGTAGGTGCATCTATGTCCTTAATTCCTGAGATTCGGGCTTTAATTAAAGCACCTTTAGCTTTTTCATGCAAAAAACTACTCAGCGCTGTCTTCCTTTTCCCCCAGGTTGTATTGTTATGATCTAACCCACTTATGATGCCATCCTCCAGTAAGCTGAGCTCTCTCTCTAACAGTTCAAAATGATCCCTTTCTATTGCTCTTGTGTGTGATGTGTATTGTTGACAGAATATTCTGATTTGTGTTTTCCCTACATCCCACCATTGACTTAAGTTTTTAAAGTGTGTTTTTCTGAGTCTCCATTGAGTCCAAAAAACTGAGAAAGACTGACAGAAGGCCTCATCATAGATGAGTCTTGTGTTAAAGTGCCAGTATGGAGATTTCTGGGGATGCACCATTAAAGAAAAATTAACAGTCACTAAATGATGATCTGAAAACCCAACAGGTGTTATGACAGCTTCAGTGATTTTGTTGTTGCATGTTGTGTTAATGTAGAGCCTGTCCAGTCTGGCTACACTAACCCTGCCCTCTGTGATCTTCACCCAAGTGTACTGCCTGCTGGTTGGATGGAGTTTCCTCCAAACATCAACCAGATCATTTTCCGCAATTACTTTTGATAGCAGAGATGCTGATGGTGGATGAGGCTCTCCTGCATTCCTGTCTTCTGTGTAATTAGTAGTGCAGTTCCAGTCTCCTCCCACCACTACTACTGAACTGCCACTAAACTGTTTCAGTGTGTCATTAAGTTTATGAAAAAGGTCAATACGGTCAACAGCAGAGGTGTAAGCATACACATTAACAAACACAAATGGTGTTTCTCTGATTGTTGCCTTGACCACTTGTATCCTGCCCTGCTCTACATCAGTGACTACAACCTGTGATAATATAAGGTGCTGAGAAAACAGGATGGCTACACCTGCACTCAGATTAGAGCCATGGCTCAGGAAACAAGACCCCCCCCACCATAAGCCCCAGTCAGTGTCATCTGTTTGAATGGTATGTGTTTCCTGTAGGAATAACACATCAATCTTTTTCTGAGTTGCAACCTCAGATATTAATGCCCTCTTATGTCTGTCCCTCCCACCATTAATATTTAAGGACCCTATTTTCAGGCTCTGCATAAATATAGAAAGAGAAAAGAGAAACAGACAGGCTGAGACCAGCAGAGAGCAGCGAAGAGATAAACTCACCCTGTGATTATGCATCATCATTTTTATTTCCTAGATTTTTTTACCTATTTTACCTGTCTTACCTTTCTTTCCTTTCCTCAGGAGAGCTAGGTGTTTATTGAGACGGAAACGTCTCTTTTCGCCCAGGAGGTCATGGCCTACCAGTTTTTTTAACATGCTGACAGATTGAATGAATTTGTCTGTGTCTCCAAAATAATCACTGATTCTTACTGACTTGTTGAATGTTTCATCCAGAAACTCATTAATGTCCTGTAGTGAATAGAGATCAGAGTTTTTGATTGAGGCTTCACTGATTGATGCTGTGTCAGACTCATAGTCCATCTCCTCCCCTTGAGCTGAGATCTGGCTGCAGACCTCACCCTGTCCTTTAGTACTGGTGGGAGCTCTGATCTCAGAGGTTTCTCCCTGCAGTGACTCACTCACAGAAACCTGCTGCTTCTCCAGCTGACCCTGTTCCTCTCCCTCACCACCACTTACACCTGTCACACCACTACACCCCGCTACCGCAGTCTCCACACCGGGCTCAGGACCCGCAGCACCGGACGCGGATTCCTCCGCGGACCCGGTGGCGGCGGAGCCGCCAGCTGTGTCCTCCGAGTGGGAGTCCGCCTGCTGTTTGTGCGGACATGCAGATCGTTTGTGGCCCACATCCCCACACTCAAAACACTTCATATAGCCGGAGCTGGCATATACCATGTATGCTCCGTCTCCATGCTTCAGTCTGAAGGACACCTCCAGCGTCTGTGAGGGCGAGTCCAGAAACATAAACACCTGGCGCCTCAGCGACTGGACGTGTCTCAGTTTAGGGTCCTTACACCCCAAACTCACTGTCCTAAACCCGCTGGCCAGTTTACCAAACCTACGTAGCTCATTTTCTATCAATGAGTTTGGGATGAACGGCGGAACACCGGATACGGTGATCCGCGTTGATGGCACTGACAGCGGGGACACTTGCACAAACACATCCCTTATCACCACCCCTCTCTCAATCAGCTGATGTACATGGGCCTCTTCCTTCAAGAACACAACCACAGCTTTGTTCATGCGTGATGCGTAAGAAAGCTTCTCATGGCCTACCTGGTCTCCTACAGCCAGCAACACCTGCTCCACAGTCACTGAGCCATCCGGCGGGACTATGCGTACTCCCTGCCGGATAGACGGAGGAGGCGTCCCCGAGGACGCCATTCCTCCCGAAAACTACCCGGAAAAACTCCTGATCACTGAACTACACCTTGAAACTGAAGTAATAAATGAAATCTTATCTGATTAATGCATTAAGACAGTTGTAGAAACAGTAGATAAACCAGAAAAACCACCGAGAAAAATCACCACTTCAAACTCCGCGCCAATCTCCCGTCCACCACCACTCACGCTCACACTCACCGGAAACAGAGAGAGAGAGAGAGAGAGAGAGAGAGAGAGAGAGAGAGAGAGAGAGACAGAGAGAGAGAGAGAGAGAGAGAGAGAGAGAGAGAGACAGAGAGAGAGAGAGAGAGAGAGAGAGAGAGAGAGAGAGAGAGAGAGAGAGAGACTTCAGCGGTGGATCATTTCCTTGATCAACAATAATGTGAAGAAGCAGGTTGGGAGGGAGGGAGGCTGGAAGGAAGGGAGGGAGGAAAGGAAAGCTGGCTGGAGGTCTGGAGAAGGAAGGAAAGGAGGGAGGGTGGGTGGAAGGAAGGGAGGAAAGGAAAGCTGGCTGGAGGTCTGCAGAAGGAAGGAAAGGAGGGAGGGTGGAAGGAAGGAAGGGAGGGAGGGAGGAAAGGAAAGCTGGCTGGAGGTCTGGAGAAGGAAGGAAAGGAGGAAAGGAAGGAAGAGAGGAAGAAGGAAGGGAGGTAGGAGGGAGGGAGGAAAGTAAAGGAAAGGAAAGGAAAGGAAAGGAAAGACTGAAGGAAGGAAGGAAGGAAGGAAGGAAGGAACTGGATCTTTTAGTGAACTATAATAACCCTGACCCACACATTTAATGAACTGATTAAATTAAATTTTAACCATAAATTCATAAAAATTCAACCAGAATCATTAATAAGGTAAAATAAAGAAAAAAAAAAAAAAAAGGTGAATGTTTTTAATTATGATCTGTTAGAATAAATAAGAGCTGCGTGGTTTCCTCCGCGCATGCGCATTACAGCAACCTGTCAATTCGAAACCAAGCGAGGGAAACAAGCTGCAGCGGTAAGTTTCTCCTTTTATTTCATCCCTCTTTTACTCCTTCTTCACTTTCACTGAACGACTGGCTAACATGTGCAAGTTTACACCACATACTGTATAAATAAATATTATAAACTAATCTGCTGTAGAAGTTTGTTTAGTTGTAGTTTCACGCTGCAGGAAGAGACCGTTCAACCAGAGTCCATTTAAAAAGCATCATATTTATGTTTTTATTACTTTTTGGGATAAATGGAGCAACACACAGCACTTGTTTGGACATTTTTATATTCTGCATATCCCATTATACATTTCGGCTGACATCCAACATAAAACTAGACCTCATAACTGGAAATAATCAGGATTAAATTGACTGTTTTTTCACGTTCGTCCTCTTGAAAACACTCATTTCACGGTGCGGTTCTGCAGGAAAAGTATTATAAATATTATTAAAATAACTTGGTTTATGATGTAGAGAGTGATGCCGAATTTACCACCATACATTGCATATTTGTAAAAGAGTAGTAGTTTATATTGTATTGTCTGTATAAGGCTGCAGCGAAGCAATTCAATTTAAACAGACAGATTTTATAATTGAGTTTGGTTTGACGTTGTAGTACACGTTTAATCAGTCAGTATTTTACGCTTGTTACGCTTTTCTCAAAGTTTCAATTGGTCTATAACTTACATCAACAGTTTCTAAAGTTAGCTGGAAGTATAAAATGTTAGTAAATGAGTGTTTTAATGATAATGTGTACATGCTAAACCTGAGGCTAGGTGAGCTGCTAACAGCTGATCATCTGAGTCTGAAGAGAAGTTAAAGAGCTTATGGTTACTGTAGTAAAAGTACTGCAGTATTATAGTGATGTAGTATGCAGTATTATAGTGATGTAGTATGCAGTATTACAGTAAAAGTACTGCAGTATTATAGTGATGTAGTATGCAGTATTACAGTAAAAGTACTGCAGTATTATAGTGATGTAGTATGCAGTATTACAGTAAAAGTACTGCAGTATTATAGTGATGTAGTATGCAGTATTACAGTAAAAGTACTGCAGTATTATGAGTGATGTAGTATGCAGTATTACAGTAAAAGTACTGCAGTATTATAGTGATGTAGTATGCAGTATTACAGTAAAAGTACTGCAGTATTATGAGTGATGTAGTATGCAGTATTACAGTAAAAGTACTGCAGTATTATAGTGATGTAGTATGCAGTATTACAGTAAAAGTACTGCAGTATTATGAGTGATGTAGTATGCAGTATTACAGTAAAAGTACTGCAGTATTATAGTGATGTAGTATGCAGTATTACAGTAAAAGTACTGCAGTATTATAGTGATGTAGTATGCAGTATTACAGTAAAAGTACTGCAGTATTATAGTGATGCAGTATGCAGTATTACAGTAAAAGTACTGCAGTATTATAGTGATGTAGTATGCAGTATTACAGTAAAAGTATTGCAGTATTATAGTGATGTAGTATGCAGTATTACAGTAAAAGTATTGCAGTATTATAGTGATGTAGTATGCAGTATTACAGTAAAAGTACTGCAGTATTATGAGTGATGTAGTATGCAGTATTACAGTAAAAGTACTGCAGTATTATGAGTGATGTAGTATGCAGTATTACAGTAAAAGTACTGCAGTATTATAGTGATGTAGTATGCAGTATTACAGTAAAAGTACTGCAGTATTATAGTGATGTAGTATGCAGTATTACAGTAAAAGTACTGCAGTATTATGAGTGATGTAGTATGCAGTATTACAGTAAAAGTACTGCAGTATTATAGTGATGTAGTATGCAGTACTACAGTAAAAGTACTGCAGTATTATGAGTGATGTAGTATGCAGTATTACAGTAAAAGTACTGCAGTATTATGAGTGATGTAGTATGCAGTATTACAGTAAAGCTAGTTTTCACTACTTTATAGAAGACAAAGCAGCAGAGTGGAGCGATATTAGGAAATGTCCTTACAGGCCACCGTCAGTTTCTTACAGCAGATTTCCAGATATTAACTGAGCTGATAATAAACATGCAGACCTTAAGTTCAGTGTCATGAATCATATTTTAGTAAAAGCTCCTGTTTTAATATTCTGTCCACCAATCAGCAGCTCTGACTCCTTTAATCTGAATTAAAGTTTAACAAACAGCTTCAACTTCAACTCTCAGATTAACCAAAGTCATTCAGTCAGCTGATGTTCATGTTGTGGGCGTTGATTGACGGCTGTGATTTATTGACAGCTGGCTCACCTGCTGCTCTTTCAGCACGTTTAAATCACAAAGGAAATAATTTAGTTTAAATTAAAATTAGTTAAAAAAATGAGTTTGGACTTTTCACGTAAGATGTGAAGCACGTGATTTAATACTGGCTGAGCATGAAGAGTGTTTCTCTAATTATTCCGTCATTAAATTAAAAATATTGATCAGTTTGTTGTCATAGAGACTAAAAATTAAGTTACGTTAAGTTACGTTAAGTTTCCGTCATTAAACGTCTCAGACAGGCAGACGTAAGAAACCAGAAAATATTCACGTTTAAGAAGCTGAATCAGAGAATTGGAGCATTTCTTAAAATATTGACTCAGAAATATTAGTTTATTATTAAAATAATCGTAGATTCATTTTTTTGTTGATTAATCGGCGGATTGTTGGAGCTCCGACTGAAATGCTCTGAGATATGTTCAATTACTTAAAGTTACGTTACGTTAAGTTATGTTAAACTACATGATGTTAAGTTACGTGAAGTTAGAACTAGGCATGGGCCGGTTAACGGTTTCAAGGTTTATCACGGTATGAAAAAGTCACGGTTTCGAAACCACTGAAATGTTCCGTCACACCGTTCCTGTGATATGAACGGGTTTATTTTAATGTGACGTCTGGTCAGAGAGAGAGTGGAGGTTCCTCAGGTCGTGTGCAGCTGCAGCGTGAAGTCCAACCCCTCCCGTACTCCTCCCATGCTCCTCCCATGCTCCTCCCGTACTCCTTCCATGCTCCTCCCGTACTCCTCCCGTACTCCTTCCATGCTCCTCCCGTACTCCTCCCGTACTCCTTCCATGCTCCTCCTGCGCTCCTCCCGTACTCCTTCCATGCTCCTCCCGTACTCCTCCCATGCTCCTCCTGCGCTCCTCCCGTACTCCTCCCATGCTCCTCCCGTACTCCTCCCATGCTCCTCCCGTACTCCTTCCATGCTCCTCCTGCGCTCCTCCCGTACTCCTTCCATGCTCCTCCCGTACTCCTCCCGCGCTCCTCCCGTAGTCCTCCCATACTCCTTCCGTGCTCCTCCCGTACTCCTCCATGCTCCTCCTGCGCTCCTCCCGTACTCCTCCCATGCTCCTCCTGCGCTCCTCCCGTACTCCTTCCATGCTCCTCCCGTGCTCCTCCCGTACTCCTCCTGTGCTCCTCCCGTGCTCCTCCTGCGCTCCTCCCGTACTCCTCCTGCGCTCCTCCCGTACTCCTCCTGCGCTCCTCCCATACTCCTCCTGCGCTCCTCCTGTACTCCTCCCGCACTCCTCCCATACTCCTCCATGCTCCTCCCGTACTCCTCCTTCGCTCCTCCCGTACTCCTCCATGCTCCATGCGAGCCCCCCGAACTCCCCCCCCGTCTAAAAGGACCAAGTCGGCTGTATTTATACTTCGGCTACCGTAAAAAGACAGACGGACAAAAACTGTTGATTCAGTTTTAAGTTCCTGCTGCATTTATTTATTTATATTTATCTTAGAAGTGTTTTTACTTTTTCTATCATTTATGTTCTGATCTTGAGCCACAGGTTCAGTGATTGCATTTATTTGCATTTTGTGTTTTTTTCACTAAAAATAATTAATTAATGTCGTGACTTGAGCTGCAGGTTTCGCCTCAGTTAAAGGACTGCACTTATTATTTAAATTATTTTTTATTTAGAAATAATTCAGTTATTTTTTATTATTATTTATTTTAAATACATATTTACTAATGTTCCATCATGTTCTATATATGTTTAAAAATAAAAGACTGTTCAATCCAATTTTTTTCTTTTTTTTTTGGTTTTAAATATTTTAGACATTTTGAAATATCACATTTTATATCTGTAATCATAAAACCGTGAAACCGTGATATTTGTACCTGAGGTTATCATACCGTTAGAATCTCATACCGGCCCACGCCTAGTTAGAAAGTTAGTCACAAGGGACTACGGTTGCAAATTAGCAGCTTTGTTATAATCCTGCATGTTTACGGAGATGTTTAAATATCGATGTTCATTAATGTGCACTGTCCAAAAATAAAGTATTTATTATTATTATTTATGTTAAATGATGTCACATTAATTTAAGTTATGATTTTAGTCCCACGGTGGAGAAATGTACAGCTAAAATAATCAATAGAAATAATGAAGAACAATAAATAAGAAGTAAACACACATTAAAACTACAGTAGTTAAAAATATAGTGAATAAAAAGAGTTATATTGAGTTGAGTGATAATAAAGTTTGACATTGTTGTTGAAGTGAAATAAATGTAAGAAAAGAAAAATGAATTCTGTCTTCTGAACATTTTGCAGAAACATTTATAATAACATTTATTTTTAGCTTCCTGTCTGGATTGATGAGTCACAGCTGTTAATATAAAATATGAACTCAGGTTTAAACTGCAGTCGCTGGTTCAAACACACAATAAAAGCTTTTTATTCTTTAGAGGAAGTTTAATTTAAATGTGTGAAGTCTTTTCTCTCTCTGTCAGTGACTGTTTGCTTTGCTCCACACGCTGGCAAGCTGCTGCTCACCTGATAAAAACCCTGAAATCACCTGCTGAGCCCCGACAACACATTTCTTTTATTATTTATTTAACCCTGTAAAGCAGAGACGTCAAACTCATCTTCATTCAAGGGCCACATACAGAGCAATCTGATCTCATGTGGGCCGGATCATTAAAAAGATGGAGGGAAAGAAGGAAGGAAGGAAGGAAGGAAGGAAATAAGAAGGGAAGGAAGGAAGGAAGGAAGGAAGGAAATAAAGACAGGCAAAAGGAAGGAGGGAAGAAAGGTAGGAAGGACAGAGTGAAGGATGGACAGACGGAAGGAAGGAAAGACAGACAGTGAAAGACAGACGGACACACAGACAGAGGGAAGGAAAAAAGAAAGGAAGGAAGAAAGGAAGGGAGGAAGGAAGAAATGAAGGATAGAAAGAAGGAAGGAAGGAAGGAAAAAGTAAGGAGGAAGGACAGATGGAAGGAAGGAAGGAAGGACAGAAGGAAGAAAAGGAGGAAGGACAGACAGTGAAGGACGGAAAGAAGGAAGGAAGGAAGGAAGGAAGGAAAAAGTAAGGAGGAAGGACAGATGGAAGAAAGGGAGGAAGGACAGACAGTGAAGGACGGACAGACAGACAGAAGGGAAGGAAGAAATGAAGGATGGAAGGAAGGAAGGAAGGAAGGAAGGAAGGAAAAGAACAAAGGAAGTAAAGTGGGCCGGATTGCTCCCCTCAGCGGGCCAGTTGGGGCCGCATGTTTGACACCCCTGCTGTAAAGACTCAACCATCAAATAATAACCAGACAACTCTCATTCTTAGAAACTGGAGTGTTTATTACGTCCATGAATTCATGAAATAACACTTTGCTTTCCAGACAATGATGATTATTATTTATTATTATCAGTAGCAGATTCATCTCCAGCTGTGTTTCTAAACAGATGAAGTAGAGGTTATATCTCAGTGGGTCAGTGTGTCTGCAGAGAGGACAGCAGTGCAACGAGCCGCTCTGCTGCTGCTGCTGATGTTTGCAGGATGAACTTGAGTGACTCTCAGTTAATTGGTGTCCAGCAGCAGCAGCAGCAGAGCGGCCGGTCTGAGCGACGCTCGCAGGGACGGAGAGCAGAGAGAAGTGGCTCGGAGCGGGGCGGCTGACATTTGGTAGAGAGCAGCCGCCGTCCCACCGCAGGGAGTAGCTCACTGTCTGCAGAGGAGGGGGGGCGGGGGGGGCGACTGACAGTCACTGTCTGTTCAGTCACTGAAGATCAGCTCAGTGTGTAGATCACAGACGGGGAGTTCTGGTCCTCTGAAATGAAGCCAACCAGGAAGTAACTTAGAGCTGCATTCTATCAAAAGGCCACCAGGGGGCGACCGTCTCTATACAAGTCAATGGAGAATTCACCAACTTCTCACTTGATTTCTAACCTCAGTAAATGTTTTCAAAATGTGTTTATGGTCTCAATCGCTAGTTTAAAGCCTTCTTCAATGCAGTATGATGTTCATTTGGGACATTTTGGCCTCCCTGATTTTATATGTGACGATAAAGCAGGGTATGCATTAGGGCGTGGCTACGTCCTGATTGACAGGTTGATTGACCAATGTCCTCCAGATCCAGCCCTCGTAACCATAGCAACCTCCCCGCTCCGCCCATGGCCCCGCCTCACGCCCATATAAGTAGAATCCGTGTTTTTATTTTTCCCAGCATGCCCCTGAAATTTTCAAGATGGCGCTGCCTAGATTAGAAACTATTGGCTTCCGAGCAGCAGTCCACAAACCAATGGGTGACGTCACGGATGTTACGTCTGTTTCTTTTATACAGTCTGTGGTAGATCACATCCTTCAATCAATCACACTTTATTTCTACAGCCGCTCTCATTCAGGTTAATGTCAGCTGATAATAAGACAGATTTACACTGATCAGATAAAACATTATGACTGCAGACAGGTGAATAACACTGATTATATCTTTATCATTATATTAGGCAGCAGGGTGATATGGACAAAATCAAACATCACAATGTTTTAGACCAAATACCTCGATATCAATATTACAACAATATTATAGAGATGGCTGTTGGTGCCTTCAGTAAATATTTACACTATGAAATGTTTGATAAATAATCATCAGTAATGTGGATATAATGACAAAGTGAGTAAAAGGTGCAAAACAGAACAGCAAGAACAGTCTGGCATCAGAGAGCCAATAATATTGTTGTTCTGCCTCTAAATATGATTTTCTAAATCTACATACTGATAATACTAGCTTTCCTTGGTTTTAGGGAATCCAAATTGATGATATTGATTGGGAGAGCTCAGGGCTATCTGATAATAACTCTGCCACCCCAGGTGTTACCATGCCAGAAATGGAACGTCCATTGAAACTCTACACCTTGCCATTGATCCCGTTTCTCATTCAAATAGTTTTGGAAGAGACATTTATTTGACCACACTCTCACATGCTTTGTACTAGGGATGCAACGGTACTCGGTAAAATATTGAACCGTTCGGTCCGCTCTGCACGGAACAATACGACCTTATGGACCGCGGGTTTTCGGTTTTGCAATTCATTGATGCTTTACAGACCACCGTGTGTGTGTCTGTCTGTCCGTCCGTCCATCCAGGCAGGTGAAAAGTTAATGTCCAATCACTCAACCCCTCTCACACAGTAACTGGAGCAGGTTCAAGGTGCAGCTCACACACAGAAGTTCCCCAACCCAGTGTAATGTTTTATACATATTTTATACTGTATAGCGTTTACACGTAGTGAAGGAATAAGAGGCAGTTTACCATTTGAAAGTGTTGTGTTTGGTGTTTGTTAACTTGAGGAAGGAAAGTGTTATATTATTCAGTACACCAGTGATACTGTGAAATGCAGTTTTAGCTGACAAGTAAGATAAAGAAATAATTTTAGGAGAAAGAAAGTTGTTGTCTTTGCACAAAACACGTACCGAAACCGAAACCGAACCCGAAACCGTGGCCCAAAAACCGAGGTACGGACCGTACCGTGGGTTACCTGTACCGTTGAACCCCTACTTTGCCTTCATTGACAGTTGTGTCTGCGGCAATCAGAGGATTAAAAAGCTTTTAATAATTCATGATGATTCATGATTGTACAAGTCCAGTCTAGGACCCCATGTATCCTGCCACGTTATAGTCTACCTTCCCTTCACAGAAAACTAATTGAAACTAAATAAATAACAAAATGCCACAACATTTTTACACTGAATTCTAGTCACCTCTCCTGATTATGTAGGCACTTTGTATTTTGCTTCCATACTCTTTTATTGGACACCCTCACATTCATTCTGTTAAGCTGACACAGCCACAGGGAGGAGGGAAAGAACACAGTGAAGGACATCTTCTCTGACAAAAACATTTTAATGGTGCGATGCCCATATGGAAATGCTGCTTGAAGCGTAACTTTCAATGTAATGGCTAACAATTATGTATACTTTTTTAAATATGTCAAATATAATCAATCAATTATACAATAAATACACCCATGAACAGAAACATTGGGTGAACAGATTGGATTTTCTAAAAAAAGAATGAACAAATATCAGTAGTCACAACATTTCACCTAAACCTGATGAAATGCCTGCCCTAGATGGAAGGCCTTTGTCATCACTTGTTTGAACTCAGCATAAGTTTGCATATGCTTAACAGGCAGGCGGATTGTATTACTGCATGCGGCGACTGTTGGGTAGTAGGGATGGGCATTTCAAGCAAAAACACAATTCGAAAATCGGTGGAACTATTCGACCGATTTTCGAATATTCGGGGGGCGGGGGTGGAGCGACGTGACGCGCACGCACACAGAGAGAGCGAGAGAGACATCCATTCGTAATTTCACAACTTGTTCGTTTTCTTTTTATACCCAAAACGACTATAAATATGTATGATGGTCTGCGCCACATCCTTACCCTTAAAACTCAACTCAGTATGTTAAAGCAACATGGCATGGTAAGGGAAAATGATACTCCTGGATTTCTCATACAGCAACGTATCTGGTTAACAGGTCAAAATGTGCTTTTGCGAGTTAAAACAACTTTCAATAAGCATCACAAACTGCTTAATAAATTGGGAAATGAGCTGACCTCATAATGATTTTGAACATCTAAATTCTGAACATACCTGTACATAGGCTGTACTAGTCTCTGCATGTTTTTCCGTTTGTAGAGGAGCATTTAGCTAACGTTAGCCCTATGACGTTAGCCCTATGACGTTAGCCCAGCCACACCGCTATAGCTAATCTTATACTGCCCTGGTGTGGATAGGAGCCGAACTGCATGCCAAAAAAGGAGGAGATAAAAAGAGGATAGTTCATATATTTATTTATGCTTTAGTCGCATTAACTATTCCATTTTTTACAATGCAACGAATATTCCAAAATCGGGACCCATCCCTATTGGGTAGCAAACTCTATGTTCACCATACTGGATGTCACAGGTGTGATTAAACTGCACAAAGACTCTGAAGTTTCTCTTCTCTTCCGGTAAGACAGGAATGTGGCCCTGTCCTGTGAGCCACTGCAGAAACGTACTGGGGGAGAGGAGACCTGGATAGTCGCCCACCTCTGGATGTTCACCTTTTCAGAGACAGATAAAGCAAACAATCATGTAAATGAAATATTGGACATGGTTTACCTGTACTAGCACAGAGGTATAGTTTGTAAATCTTATAGCATAGTGAAAAAACAATTATACCGAAAACAATTTCTTCTCTCTTTTCAACATTAACAGGTTCCTTATAGCCACATCTCAAAATGTCCTCGATCAGTTCAGTCATGGTAGCCTCTGTGGCTGACTCAACCTTAAAAAGACACACACACACACACACAAAAACACTGAATAACATGTTGGTTATGTTAATTTGCATATAAAGTTTAATCAGAGAACAACGTTTTGGTCGCTGGGACCTTCATCAGGTTATGTTACGGTGTGAAACGAGGAAGCAATTTAAATAGACTCAATGGACCACGTGGGCCAATCAGAGCTCACACCGGGTGACGTCATAATAACACAACACGTAAACTTGCGTGTTAAGACAGTGTGCGGGAGCTTCCTCTGTTTCAGCCTACTGAAGCCATGATAACATGTAAACAAAATCTTGTTTGAGGACTCCACTGTATGTATGCATGGCATACCTTAAGTTGGTTTGATCAAGATCCGACATAGAATATTTGGGACATTTTCCAGTCTGGTCACCCTCACACAGCTTCTGCTCAATGCCTGCAACCATCTATTTGAACACAAAGAATCACTCCACTCATGTAACTCTCCCAACATTATCCATACAATGGCTCTGTACATACCTCCTGTGTATAAGGCTTACGTGTTTCAACATGCAGCGCTAGTATCTGTAGCGGATAGCTGGTTTGACAGGAGTGGCACATTGCCTTTGGCATGTTGAAGAAGGACGTGGAGTCAGGAGGCAGTGGTTGACTGTCCAGTTCCTCCTGTATTGGTGCAATATATAGGACACCCTTTCCACCTGTACTTGCAGTCTTCAGCATTAGCCCAGTATATCCACTGTCCTCAGGAGACACCATGTATAATTTTCGAGAACCCCATCCTCCTAACACGAAAAGTAGTTTAATAGTTAAATTCTATTGAAATGTGACAGTAATCACTCATATTGAGATTATTATATTATATTATTGTACCCTGCTGCTTTGTAAATCAACCAGCCCCCAGACACACTTTCCAGTTTTGGATAAAGATCTTTGAGGGTTGAGCATACCTTCAAGAGTAATATAAATCATACCATCATATTGATAAAAGAACACTGGTTTTGAATAGTGGACTATATTACAATATTAGATGACAAAAAATATATTTTCTTGTCAATGTTGCCTCACCTCATCATGGATGTAGTTTTCAGGTATCAATGTGGACCTGCGTCCCAAACCAGCTTGCAGATGGCAAACTTCTTCACTGCCTTTGGGAGTGTGCTCAACAAGCTTTGGTAAAAGATAAAATGTGAATTGTGTTTCCTTCACTTGTGATAAGTGGTTGGAAGGCCCTCGAAGGCACCAGCGCTTTCCCTTGGCTCCAAAAAGGGCAGGAAAAGACCTGTGATGATGAGAATGTTTTAATTTGACATTACACAATACAAGTATACATCTCACTAGCTATAGTTTGTGAGAATTTAAATTGATGAATGTAAGGGACAACAAGTCAGTCTGACAAAGAAACCAATTACAGTGAAAGACCTTGTCATCTCAGTGTGGACACTGGGTCGGCCATCTCTCCCTCTTTCCTGACTCGTTCCCTGTCTGCTAGAATGACACCGTGTTCGGAAGATGCATCACATTATTTTATGCCGAGTAGTCAACATTTAAATGAACATGGTACTATAGCTCAGGGGTCAAATGATTGAATTGTTATACATGTTAATCTGGGTGTGTGTTATTTGTTGACACCTTGGAGTCTATGGGGCAGTTTGCTGTTGGACACTAAGCCTAACAGGGGTTGCTCTGTGTTGGGCACTGAGCCCAACTGGGCCAGGGGAAGGTGTGAAATTTGCAAGCAAATGTAGGAGGTGTCTTGCAGAATTCACTACTTCTGAGTTGTCTCCCTGTCAAAAGTACAAAAATGGAGCAGTAGTTTAGAAGAGCTATATAATACATCATATACTTAATAACCCACCCTGTGTCCACCCCGTGTCCACCCCATCTCCATAACTAAAGAAACAATGAGGCAGCCGATGGGTGATTCAGGTCAACAGACATTCCTCCTGCCCAACATTTACATCTATATGCCTCACCTCAGACAACATCCAGACAGCATTAAGCCCAACGTAGTCGTTGGACAGGGACGCCGCGTAGTGTCCATGGTAGGGCTGCTCGATTATGGAAAAAATCATAATCACGATTATTTGGGTCAAAATTGAAATCACGATTATTAAAACTATTTTTTTAAACTTTAGAAACATGCTGCATTTATTGGACATTTCTTGTTCATTCAGCTTAATTAATTTACTCTCCCAGCAGCAGCCTTTTATCTGCCGCTTAACGCAACACACAGCAGAACATGTGCAGAGATATTAGAGCTGAGCGAGTTACCATGACGGTAGTAAACTCAGCATCGTCTGACGCAGGCTGGAAACTCTGCACTTTTATTTACAGTTAAAACATTTCACTGTTTCAGCTTCTGTTAAACTAACAGAGTTACGGCTTCCTGTCTGAGCTTTTCAAAATAAAGCCTTTATTATTGAGCGCTATCTCATTATTATTAAAAATCGTTTCCCCCCAATTTTATTAGTTTTGAGATCGTTTGGCACCTAAATCGTAATCACGATCAAATATCGATTAATTGAGCAGCCTTAGTCCATGGTGCTGGGCATTCAGTGAAGCGTGAGAAGCAGAGCTACCTGGTCAGCACACTCAGCTCTCTGCTTTTCAGGCTGACTTTCTCACAACGCCAAGATCTCCTCATCATTGTCTTCGTTGCTGAGGCGGACTCAGAGTATGTGGACAGCATAGCAGAGACAATCAGGAAGAATGTTCCCAAGGAGTCGCAGTCTGGGCTGTTGGAGGTGGTCCCTCCCTCACAGTATTACTACCCTGACTTCTCCAGCCTCGAAGAGACGTTTGGAGACACAAAGGACAGAGTCAAATGGAGAACCAAGCAGAACCTGGACTTCAGTTTCCTCGTGCTATACGCTCAGGACAAGGGCACCTTCTATGTTCAGTTAGAGGATGATGTTGTTGCAAGGGAAGACTACTATAATGCCATGAAGACCTACGCCTACCAGTAAGCATCCAAACAATGGCTCTTCCTGGAGTTCTCCCAGCTTGGGTTTATAGGCAAGATGTTTCGAACCCGTGACCTCCCGATGATCGCCGAGTTCTTCCTGATGTTCCACAGAGACAAACCCATCGACTGGCTGTTGGACCACATTTTATGGGTGAAAGAATGCAACCCCGAGAAAGATCTGAAAGACTGTAATGAACAGAAGGCAAGACTCAAGCAGACGTACAAGCCTTCCCTCTTCCAGCATGTAGGCCTGTACTCCTCTCTGTTTGGGAAGCTACAACATCTGAAGGATAAGGACTTTGGGAAGCAGACTCTGTACCGGGCCCACAGTAACCCAGCAGCAAAGCTAAGCAGCAGCCTGAAACATTACCAGCATCACAGTCTGGAACGAGCCTATGGAGGACAAGACTTCCTGTGGGCGTTAACACCCGTCAAGGGGGAATACATCCTGTTCAACCCAGCCAATACATGTGTCTGAATACCTGTTTCGCAGTGGAACTATAGAGACCAGTGGAGATTAATTCTACAACACCACAGTGGAAATGCTGCCCAGTAATGTATCAGCGCAAGACAAAATAGCTACTAGCTCATCTCCTCAACACACATCTGACTGGCTTCATCGTTATCGGTGTGTTTGAGAACGGAGTAGCTCAGGGTAAAATCGGAGAAGCGCTGCAGCCGATCTCAGCACTACGGCTGGTTCAGTCCCATTCTGACGTCTGGGCTCTTCTGAGTGAAATACACATTAAAGTTTGAAGACCACAGAGAAGAAGAATCACACGCAGCTGTCCACACACCTTCCCCTGAACAAACTGCACCTCCTGCTGGACAGAGATGACCACTACAAGGACTTTTTTCCTTCTTTTTTTTTTCTAACAAGGTTTACAAGAAGTGCCTAAACCGACCGTTACTGTGGAACTACGTTTAGGTTTTAGTTTTTGATACAGACTGAAGTGACGCACATGTTGAGTTAGGGTTAGGGTTAGGGTTATTATTTGGAAGGGAATTAATCTTTCGTTGTGAATTGACAGCTACATTGCTGGCTCAGAGTAGCTGCTTAAAGACACTCCACTGATCAAAGAGTTTATTGTTTAAAACAGAAGAGGTACTCACTGAGTAATTTATTACATTTTATTTTGTTGTAACAAATAAAAGAATAAAAAAACATCCATGGAAAACCACACGAAATATTATGAGCTATATAAGAAGCTTCCATATGTGTAGTAAGTATTAATGTTGTTGGAAAATGCTAGCTATGCTATTTATTTGATGTATAGCCTTTGGCGAGGCGGCGTTTATTACGTGTAAAGGTAGCGCTACCTGCTAACCGTTAGCCTAATCCTAGCTCTTGTTAACAACTCGTGCTCGCTTAATCAATTAGTCAATTTAGCTTGACCTGAATCTATATTTCTATATCGCTGACTATTCTTATCGAATTAGTATTCTCTTCACACGCCATGAATAACCCAAATTGTTGCTCTAGCCTCTTTTTTAGGTTTCTGCTCGAAAGGGAGAGTATATCTCTTCATCTACAAGGTCTATTTGAATAATTTTGGTGTCATAATAAAGGGAACACTTGTGAAATTTGTTCAGATGTGTAAGTATCAGTATATATGTCACTGGCTCAGAGTAAATTCAGATGGCACACAAGCATTAATGATATTTAATTTCCGCCTAAAAAAAAAAAAAAAAAATCACACATTTTCAATGAATATCTCTTTGAAATGATGAGGGTGGAGCTAAAACTGTAAATCAAATCATAGTACGTGTGACCATTATCTCTGCCAAGTTTGGTCCTTTTATAAAGTGAAGCAGAGCAAAATTACAGAGGTTTTAGTACAGACCGCTTTGGTGAACTCTCCAAAATGGCTGTCTTGGCACACATCCATATCCACAGTTTGTCTGGACGACGTCCTGCCATTTTCGTTTAAATAAATGATCAAAAATACTGAAAAACTCTCAACAAACCCTCTCAAATATTGCTACCGTCTCTCACTCCACCCGCAATGAGCAGTAGCGCTTGGTGTACACTCATGCGTAAAGGAAGCTATCGCCGGATTTAGCTCCGGAAGACGCAGGCTAATATCTCGGCAGGGGATTGGTCGATTTGGATGATTGACACCTCGTTTTAACCATTTGTGCCAGACACATGATTGGCTAACTGTAAGGAAGCAAATTGATCATACACGAAACGAACTTCATTTCATGCGTCCGACAGAAAGCCAACTACTAACGGCTGCGGGAAGGCAGGTAACCATTGTTATTTCTTCTTCGTGTCTCACTAGAGCTACGTATGGAGTAGTGACAGCAACACTGCCCCCCCCCCACGGTTTCCGGTGGTACTGCTCCGTTTGGTCCGTATCCGTATTTAACGTTAAGCATAAATGGGCCGTAACACAGAATTGTGTGATCATTTTATACTTCATGCTTTATAAACAGTCCAATAAGACAACAGGTGTGTCTTGTCTTTGTCTTCTCTCCTATGTTTTAGTCGGTAGGGAAGATGGGAGGGGATGGAGCAACTTGGGGAGAATTTATAGATGTAGATTATGGGCGGGGCTGGACATTTGTAGGCGGGGCCTTCCCGCAGCCGTTACCCTCTCCAATTGGGGGACCTTGGAGTTTAACAGCTGGCCAGCCTCAGTCATTAAGAGCTTGTTAAGCCACGCACTCATGGTGTGTGAGTATAATTAACGTTACTGGTTATTTTATTGGTGGTACCGTTATATCCAGAGAGAGTGAGATAACAGAAAGAATTGAAATGATCTAAAAACATGGTTCTCTGTGGTATACCCCAGTCAGCAAATTTCAAACAGTGAAGTAAACTACCTGAAATGTGGATGAGCATAATTGTATATTTTAATAGTTAGGCTAATAATGTATGATTCATTAGATACAAAATGGACCTTGCTGTCTAAGTTTAAGTTCATATATATATATATATAGTCAAAGTTTATTTCCATTTTCAGTCTCTTGGTGAGCTGAAGCCATCCACAAACCTGGGTTGTAAGTTTAAATCTCACAGGAAGGAACGAAAAGAAGGACAGGGGAAACATCAGTTTCTGGTGGCACATATGTCATCTCTACAATATCGTTTGGTCAAAAATATAATGATATTGTGTTTTTATCCACATCGTCCAGCTCGAGCTGACAATGTGTTTTTTTTCCTTTGGGGGAATCATTTGCAGGTGTAAAAAGGAAATGAATTGCAATATATTTAAAATCGCAATAACATCAACAAATATATAGACAGTGGAGATAATAAAACAGCTGTTATCAATAGAAATGTTTCTTTCCCACAAAGAGAAGTGATCAGGAATCGGATCAATAAGCAGAATCGATTGTTTGATATCAGTAACTCATCCCTGTAAATCACAGAGGACTAAAAGAAACCAGGAAACCTTCACGTATAAGAAGCTGGAAACGATCAATCAGTGATTACAATAGTTGGTGATTAATTGATGAATGGTTGCAGCTGTTTGATGTCTGTGAGGTTTGGGATGTTTGGGATGTTTTGGATGTTTAATCGTGTGTTTTATAGCGTTCCCACAGATCAGCTCCGAGCTCATGAATGAATGTCCCCCCTCTAACCCTAACCCCCCCCCCCCCCCCCCCCCCCCGTCTAAATCAAAGCGCTTTACATTTTATTTTTATTTTTTATTTTTCTGCCTGACTGAGCAGCTCCTGACTGTCCGGTCGAGTGAGCAGCTCGTCTGCCTCGCAGGCTGTTCCCGCCACCGCCACCCCCCCCCTCATGCCCCCCCATACTCCCTCTCTGCCCCCCCCCCAAGGCACCGAGGGACTCTCCGGTCAAATCTGGCTGAGATCAAACTAACGAGCTCTGACAGGAAGCAACGTGCTACCTGCTGGGAACACGACCGAAGCTTCCCCGGGTTTCTCTCTGAAACGCCTCACAGACTTTACACACACACACACACACACACACACACACACTGCATGGTCGACATGGATCCGGTGTTTCCTGTCAGAGGTTTTTATTCCCGTAACGAGTCGTCAAAGCAAACACCTTTAAAAGCAGAGATGTCAGATCAGTGCTGTTCACACATCAATCAATCAATCAATCAGAGTTTATTTATACAGCAGCTTTCATTCAGGTTAATGCAGGTCAAACTGTTTCACAGCTGATCATAAAACAAGGCAAATAAAAAGTGACAAAATAAAGAAAAGGAAGAAGAAAAAAAACAAGAACATATTACAAAATAAAAAAAAGAAAAAGTTGAGATCAATGCAGAAAATAAGAATGATATAAATGTTTAAAATAAATAAGAGAAAAGTAAAAAAAAAGGTTGAAATAAACTGAAGTGAAATAAAAAAGAAATCATGGTGTATAAATAAAATCAAACGGGAAGATAAAACTTCCAAAATGATAATAATAAAATAAATTAGAAACAAAACAGAAGACATTTATTTATTTATTTTAACCTGAGTCTGACTAGTTAGAGTTAGAGTTAGATGACTAACCCTAAAAACTGTTAAATTAATGCAGAAATTAGAGTCTAACTCAGTCGATCCGCCAAATAACTAGAAATGTAATGTCTAGCTATAGGCTGCAACACAAGGATTCATACATGAAAATAGATCAGGATAGCCTACAGGCGACTGCAGGTAGGGTTATGTGTATGATAGCCACATATTGTGATTTTACAGCATAGACGCATCTCCATTTGCTCGCCCAATGCGTGTCACTGGGCTGCCCAATTTCCTTTGGCTTCATTTGGAGTGCTTTCTGCATCGCCAGAAACCTGTGGTGGTTGCTTGGTTCAGAAAACACGGAGTACAGCTTGTCAACCACATTCAGCGTCATTTTGATGTCTCTGTTGACTGTACATGATTCTACCAGGACCAGGTTAAGTTTATGGGCCATGCAGTGTATGTAGATGGCAAAGGGATAATCTTCCTTTATTCGCTGTTGCACTCCAGTTAAGTGCCCAGACATAACTGAGGCCCCATCATACGGCTGTGCGACTATCGGGACGTCCTGCAGTCCAATTGACTCCAACCCCTTCTTGATACCCCCAACAATCCCAGCAGCATCTCGGGAGGCAGAGCAGTCAATGAAGCAAATTAATCGCTCTTTAACCTCTTTAAGCTTTTCTGCATATCGGATACACACAGACAGTTGTTCAGACTTTGATGATTTGGCCTCATCACGCACTGCATTTGCTATTTCCTCTCTGACTAGCTCTGCACACAAAGAGATGACCTCGTTTTGTAAATCTGAACTTGTACAATTAAAGTACTTCTCATCATGCATTTTGCGGAAACTTGGGTCATACTTGCAGAGGAAGTCGCACAAACTCAAAAAGTTTCCATTTGTTTCACCATCATCCGGCTTGCTTGTATCTGCTTCTGTATCAACTGTACAGATGAAGCCATTTCAAAGTTCCCGTGTTTCCTTGATGGCTCCTTGACTGGTCCTTGACCGGTCCTTGGCTGGCCGATAATGGAAGCAGGGGGATAATGCGATCCCCCAGAGATGACGTGGTCAATGAGGCCCCGACTGGAAACGCCCCTAAGTTGCCCGAGTGAAAACCAGCTGCAATGCCTCATTTATCCACGGGGAGGAGCAGTGTGTTTAGACCCACTGCTCATAGAAAAGACTAGCCTGTCCAACGGTTAAAAAAATTAACTGGATTTATCACATTACAACCATGTGATTAAACCTGATTAAAATACGAGGCTAAATATTATATACACTAATATTACTTGTTTTACTTCTGTATAAAGTCGCCTAATGAAGGGTACAATATAGTTAATCCATTAGAAAGTAAGGATGCAATTGAAGCTGCCGTACATCTGACAGGACACCGTTCGTCACAGGAAACACTCGCGGACACTTAATAATTCCTCTGACTGATCACTGTCACTGTCAAACCAAGAAATAACCCATGAGACAAACCCAGTCTGATTTAAAAAAGGACGCGCTATTGAAGTGGCTACTACTGTATTTGTGTGCTTTTTTTTCGTTTTTCTTTTCTTGTATTACCTTTTTTCTCCTTTTGTATTTCCCGATGTCCACGGAAAGGGAGGTCCAGTTGAGACAGCAGCTTAACGACATCCACCACCTTTGTCAAATAGTCCCTGTTTTTATCCGCCGTGTTCTGGTGACAGGTGGACAAGTGAACTCTGACAGATCCATGTTTTTCAGTTTCCTTGTAGCCCTCCCACAGTCTCATGCAGGCCTTGTGTTTTTCACTAGAGCTATGCCTTATCAGCCTCTCAGTTAGTTTACTCCAACATCGCCCGCCTTGTTTAGCTAGTGCGTCTTCTTCTCCAATCTCCGTGGAAAAATGGCGGCAACAAAAACAAAACACTGCGTCCCTTGAAACGGAGAACTCCAGCCATGGATGCTTGTTATAGAAAAAAGCAGAAAAGCAACGATTTCTATTTCCAATTTCGTGTCTTGGGAAAACGGGAAGCACTGGCTGTTTGGGCCCCACACTTTTATCTCCTAGATCGCTGGGAAGTTGACCCCCCCCCCCCCCAGGGATTGCCAGCGGCGACAGCTGCGGTGCCGACCGGGGTCAAGATGTGATGGCCCTTTTGTCTTTCCTTCCCTCCTTCCTTTCCTTCCTAATCCATTTTCCCTCCTTCAATTCCTTCCTTCCTTCCTTCCTTTTGTCTTTCCTTCCCTCCTTCCTTTCCTTCCTCATACCGTTCCTAAGGTATGAGCTGTTTTTAGTCTGGTCAAAGACAGGAAGTGCTGGTCAAAGACAGGAAGTGCTGGTCAGAAATCCCTCAGGTGGAGCAGCTGCAGCGTAGAGTATCATGACCCCTCACACTGTCATTACAGATTCAGGTTAAATTAACATGTCTGTCTTTATGTTTCTTCCTTTTAGGAACATTTTAGAGCTGGAATCACAATACCACCATACCGTGAAACCAATACCTTTGCTCATGGTTATCATACCGGCAGAATCTCATACCGGCCCAGGCCTAATCTTATTATTATTATTATTAGATTGCTCTCGCAGGAGAAGTCAAAATGTTGTTTTAAATGCTAAACAGCAGCAAATATGGATTGAAGCAGATAATTTCGTTAGGTAAAAACATTTTATTCTGAATTTTGGAAATGATTACATTTATGTTTTTTAAAAATAAATATTAACATTTAAACTTTACAACACTCAGTGGCGGATGTTTGGACAAAAAGCAATCTGCTGCTACCTGGGTGTCTTATCCTGCTTTTTGATCACTTAAAACTTTCTTTTACCTCTACTGTGGTTTGAAGTAATGTTTTGGCTTTCCAGCTGTCAAAAAAAATAAATGAAAGAACCCCTGAACACATCGTTACCAGGCAACGCACTAACCGTTACCAGGCAACGCACTAACCGTTACCAGGCAACGCACATTCAGTCGCGGGAAATGTAACAATTGTGAAATATCTATATGAAATTTGATTCCATAATGCATAGCGGGCAATGAATCTGGCCACCTGTTTGCATTATATATGAACTGTTATACTGACTGGGCTGCCGGGTACTTATACAGTGCGTAATCTGAACACTGTGTAGACTATAGACACCCTGGGAACCCCCCCAAACTTCGCCAATGGCCGTCACCTTGTGTGTGTGTGTGTGTGTGTGTGTGTGTGTGTGTGTGTTGGTTAATAAATGAATAGTGTGTATTTCTGTCTGTCAGGTGACGTCATGCCTGTCTGTGTGCTGTCGGAGGGGGCGGGGCCAAACGTCCAGGTACCTGCTCACCTGACCAGGATCCCCGTCTCTGTCATCAGCATCAGCACCGACTGCAGCGACAGAACAGTGAAGGTGAGTTTACATCAGACGGTACATTTACAACCAGCAGCAATAATACTATAATACTATAATACTATAATACAGTCATGTTAAAAGGCATACACAAAACAAACATTTAACAGTAAGAATAAAACCCAATAATAGTAAAAATATAAAATATAAACAAAGTACAGAGAAAGAGAGAGAAATAAAATACTAGAATAGAGCATTAAATATAAGATTGCAGCATAAAATCATTAAAAGGACATGAAAGATTAAAATGTAAAGTGCTTTAAAAGAGCTCAATCGTAAGCTCAGGAGAAGAGAAATGTTCATACCAGGCGGGGAGCTCTGGTCCTCTGAAATGAGGCCAACCAGGAAGTAACTTAGAGCTGCATTCTATCAAAAGGCCACCAGGGGGCGACCGTCTCTATACAAGTCAATGGAGAATTCACCAACTTCTCACTTGATTTCTAACCTCAGTAAACGTTTTCAAAATGTGTTTATGGTCTCAATCGCTAGTTTAAAGCCTTCTTCAATGCAGTATGATGTTCATTTGGGACATTTTGGCCTCCCTGATTTTATATGTGACGATAAAGCAGGGTATGCATTAGGGCGTGGCTACGTCCTGATTGACAGGTTGATTGACCAACTAACCCTAACCCTGAGTTTCCATCGCCACGTAATCGTTGTGCGCTGATATGTCCTGATAGATTTTTCTGAATCTCTTCGTTGCCGTAGACGGCAATCAATGCCTGCACCTCATCGTTGGTCCATTTGTCGTACATCCTCCAGGCTAATGCTCCCCTTCTGCTGGATTTTAAAAATGCCAGTTGTTTTGGTGCCTGCTCTAGGTTTAGCCAATCAGCGCCAGGTTAACCTCCAGCCCTACCCAGGAGCTTTTCAGGGCCAACGGAGTACCCACCCTGGAGTAGGTACTAAGTTAGCCCCCGTAAAAGTTCCTGTAAATGGTCCTGTGTGTGGGGGAGGTTCCTCCAGTGGAGACACGCACCAACGAGGCCCCGTAAAATTACCCCGAAGTTCCTGCAGTGGAAACGCACCTATTGTGTAACCAGTACAACAGTATAGCAGGGCTCATCACAGTGACATAGCAACACGCACACGCACACACACACACACACACACACACACACACACACACATAATGCAGTACACAATCCATCAATGGAAATATGAATAATAGAAACATTTAGTGTTGAGTGTGTGATAGAAACAATAGAATAAAAACATTATTGTACACATATTGTCTCATGGTTGTCAGGGTGGTTGTCATGGTTGTCATGGTGATTCTCATGGTTGTCATGGTGATTCTCATGGTTGTCAGGGTGATTGTGATGTGTTTAGTTTAACCCAAACTCTGGATGGCTCTGGGGAAGAAACTTCCTTCTTTCCTTCCTTCTTCCTTCCCTTCTCCCTCCCTTCCTTCCTCCCGTCTTTCCTCCCTCCCTTCTGTCCTTTCTCTCTCCTTTCCTCCCTCCATCCTCCCTTCCTCCTTTCTTTCCTTCTTCCTTCCTTCCTTCCTTCCTTCCTTCCTCCCTTCCTCCTTTCTTTCCTTCTTCCTTCATTCCTTCCTCCTTCCCTTCTCCCTCCCTTCCTTCCTCCCTCCTTTCCTCCCTTCCCTTCTTCCTCCCTCCCTTCCTTCCTCCCTTCCTTCCTTGACTCGAGGACAACAGGAGGGTTAAACTGCAGCAAAGTTAATGAGTATTTCGTGTTTTCCTTCACTTCCTGCTATCTGTGTATTTCTCTCTTTCTTCTCCTTTCATCCGTCTATCACCTGCCACCATCTGCTCACATCCACCTTTTCTTTTCTCCCCTCCTCATGAGGAAATACGTTCTGCTTGTTGATTAGTATGCTGCAGGAATATATTCATATAAAACCAAAGCAGCAGAATAATCCACCTTCTGTCTGCCGGCGTTCGTCAGCGGCGGCTCGGCTCTCTGAAGAAGCTTTGATGCTTTTTGACGCTCCGCTCCGCTCCTTCACTCTCTCTACTCCTTCACTCTCTCTACTCCTTCACTCTCTCTGCTCCTTCACTCTCTCTACTCCTTCACTCTCTCCGCTCCTTCACTCTTTCTGCTCCTCCGTTTGTGATGAAGTCGGATGTTTTTTTTTTTTGTTTTTTTTCTAACAGGGGAAAGTGGTTCATAAAGGCCCGCTGGTGTCACAGGCCTCTGACGACTTCATCCTGAAGACTGTCCTTCAAGGTATCCGTTCCGAGTTATTATAGAGGGTTATTATAGGGTTATTATGGGGTTATTATAGGGTTATTATGGGGGTTATTGTGGGGTTATTATGGGGTTATTATAGGGTTACTATGGGGTTATTATGGGGTTACTATGGGGTCATTATAGGGTCATTATGGGGTTATTATGAGGTTATTATAGGGTCATTATGGGGTTATGATAGGGCTATAATGGGGTCATTATAGGGTCATTATGGGGTTATTATAGGGTTAGTATGGTGTTGTTATAGGGTTATTATGGGGTTATTATAGGGTTAGTATAGGGTTAGTATGATGTTATTATAGGGTCATTATGGGGTTATTATGGGGTTAATATAGGGTCATTATGGGGTCATTATGGGGTTATTATAGGGTTATTATGGTGTTATTATAGGGTTAGTATGGGGTTATTATAAGGTTAGTATGGGGTTATTATTGGGTTATTATAGGGTTAGTATGGGGTTATTATAGGGTTATTATTGGGTTATTATAGGGTCATTATGGGGTTAGTATGGGGTTATTATAGGGTTAGTATGGGGTTATTATAGGGTTATTATGGGGTTATTATAAGGTTATTATGGGGTTATTATAGGGTCATTATGGGGTTATTATAGGGTTATTATGGGGTTAGTATGGGATTATTATTGGGTTATTATGGGATCATTATTGATTGTTTCCAGAGGGTGAAACAGAGTATTTATTTGATTATCTTCCAGAAGAAGACTCCGAGCCGAACTCTTCGTCTCAGAACGTCTCCATCAACGTCTTCCTGCTCGGAGCGCTGGCGAAAGACTTCTCTCAAGCTGTCAATCAAGGGGTAAGTTTGATGATATCGCTCCTTCCTCTCAGACCTGTTAAACATCTGTTAAACATTTCGGTTAAATACCAGGCGAGACAGAGAGGGAGAGAGGAAGGGAGGGAGGAAGGGAGAGAGGGAGGGAGGGAGGGAGAGAGGAAGGAGAGAAGGAATGATGTCGCTCATCTCTCTCAGACCTGTTAAACATCTGTTAAATACCAAGCGAGACATTTCCCATTTAAAGGCAGCTTTAATTATATTTATATAGTTCATTTCATACACAGAGGGAGGAAGGATGGGAAGGAGGGAGGGAGAGAGGAAGGAAGGAAGGAAGGTGGGAAGGAGAGAGGGAGGAAGGAGGGAGGAAGGGAGGGAGGGAAGGAAGGAAGGAAGGAGGGAAGGAAGGAAGGAGGGAAGGAAGGAGGGAAGGAAGGAAGGAAGGAAGGAATGTGAGGGTGAAAATAAAAAGGCCAAAATTTTACCAATTTTAATCTTGTGTCCCTGAGTTATGACACACACACACACACACACACACTCTCACACACACACACACACACACACACACACACACACACACACACACACACACACATACATATAAACATGAACCTGTCTTTTCTCTTCCTGTAAAACATTATTTTTAAATGTTTGACTCATCTTTGAGCTTCGGGGCAAAGCTCATCCAATCAGATGTGACTCTGGGTTAGAGTTATGTAAAGCGCTCTGAGCTCGCAGCGTCACCACACACACACACACACACACACACACACACACACACACACACACACACACACACACACACTCTCACACACACACACTCACACACACACACACACACACACACACACACACACACACACACACACACACACACACACACTCTCACACACACACACTCACACACACACACACACACACACACACACACACACACACACACACACACACACTCGTGTCAAGTCAAGTCAACTTTATTTATATTGCACCAAATCACAACAGAGATTATCTCAAAGCCTCAGAAGCTGTTTGAGGTACTAGTACTTTACTGTAGTACAGTTAGAGGTACTAGTACTTTACTGTAGTACAGTTTGAGGTACTAATACTTTACTGTAGTACAGTTAGAGGTACTTGTACTTTACTGTAGTACAGTTAGAGGTACTAGTACTTTACTGTAGTACAGTTAGAGGTACTTGTACTTTACTGCAGTACAGTTAGAGGTACTAGTACTTTACTGTAGTACAGTTAGAGGTACTAGTACTTTACTGCAGTACAGTTAGAGGTACTAGTACTTTACTGTAGTACAGTTAGAGGTACTAGTACATTACTGTAGTACAGTTAGAGGTACTAGTACTTTACTGTAGTACAGTTAGAGGTACTAGTACTTTACTGTAGTACAGTTAGAGGTACTAGTAGTAGTAAGAGGGAGGAGGAGGAGAGAGAGAGAGAAGGAGTTGGGTGAATGGAGAACAGGTTGAAAGTGAATATTCATGTGATGCTGATGAGATTGCTTTATGATTGTTTTCATTAAAATTAAGACATGGTGATTTGGCAGCAAACTGTTTTTCTGCATCATAAAAAGTGTGATGTGAATGCGGTGATGAGACGTGAGTGTAGGACATTATCCTGCAGGATGTGATAGATTGCTGAGCTGCGTTCAGCTTCACAGGAAGTGAAGCAATCAGAGTACGGAGACGCTTTGCTCACTTTATTTAGAGGTAAATAAATCTTTACATTTAAAGTTTGTTTCAATGAATAGATGAACTTCATGTATATCTGGTATGACAGTCAGTGAAATCAGTATTTAAGCACAATTTTTAGGTACTTGTAAGAAATAAACAATGACTCAATAAGCGCTGTCATACCTCTCATGAATCTGCAGTGAGGAAACACCAGAGGTAGGATAAAGATTAATAAAATATGATAAAATAAAAATAAAAACCAGGCTCTGGTCCTCTGAAATGAGGCCAACCAGGAAGTAACTTAGAGCTGCATTCTATCAAAAAGGCCACCAGGGGGCGACCGTCTCTATACAAGTCAATGAGAATTCACCAACTTCTCACTTGATTTCTAACCTCAGTAAACGTTTTCAAAATGTGTTTATGGTCTCAATCGCTAGTTTAAAGCCTTCTTCAATGCAGTATGATGTTCATTTGGGACATTTTGGCCTCCCTGATTTTATATGTGACGATAAAGCAGGGTATGCATTAGGGGGCGGGGCTACGTCCTGATTGACAGCTTGATTGACCAATGTCCTCCAGATCCAGCCCTCTTAACCATAGCAACCTCTTTATTTCTTTTTAGTTTTTATTTTTCCCAGCATGCACCTGAAATTTTCAAGATGGCGCTGCCCAGTAACTTCTTATTCTCCTGTTTAATTGTGTTTAAATGTCTTTTTTTTTTATTTAGCCACATGTTGCTTTTATGCTTTTTTTCCTGTGTTGCATCGTATCATCAGCAGCTTGTTGTGAAGTCTTAACTTAACTTCCCTCCCAGAGAGTAACATCTTGCTGCTCTAACCTCTCTCTGTCTCTCCTCTCTCTCTCACTCTCTCTCTCTCTCTCTCTCTCTCTCTCTCTCTCACACTCTCTCTCTCTCTCTCTGTCTCTCTCACTCTCTCTCTCACTCTCTCTCTCTCTCTCTCTGTCTCTCTCTGTCTCTCTCTCTCTCTCTCTCTCTCTCTCTCTGTCTCTCTCTCTCTCTCTCTCTCTCTCTCTCTCTCTCTCTCTCTCTCTCAGGATGTGGTGGTGCTCCTCTGGTTTCACTGTGGGTAAATCTCCAACTGTTAATAAGGACAAGCTGCATCACTGCAACCTGCAACTGTCTGGAGGAGAAGCCTTCATCTACGTAAAGACTTCATTCATCATTAAATTATAATCACACCTCTAATAAAGATGC
>NC_070582.1:35707146-35719261 GCF_027409825.1 Scomber japonicus | reverse complement strand
CAATTACATTGGCTCTCCATTCCTTACACAATCCTATTCAAAATTTGACTAATAACTTTCACACCCTGTTACACACCAAGACCCTCTGATCAGAGAATCACATGTTCTTACATGTTCCAAAGTCCAGACTTAAAACCAAAGCAGAGGTTCTTGTTTCTTTAATGTTTCATCTATTTTTGCTTGATTATTGTTATTATTGTATATGCTTATTATTATTATTCTAGTATTTTAGTATGGATTTAGGAGCAGTTTAGGACATTTGATAATGTTTAGGAGGAGTAAGGTAAGGGGAAACTTTTTTGATCCCCCTAGGGAGAAATTCAAAATCAAATAAAATAAAATGAAAGGCATTGTTGTTGACAGAGTGTGACTGAACTGAGAGCACGAGAAAGAGAGAGAGAGAGAGACAGAGGCAGTAGAGAGAAAGCAGTGAATAAGAGAAATAAAGCATTATTTTCTGATTTGTTTTTCATGGTGGATAACACTCAACAGATTACATCCAACACAACCTACACATACCTGAGCTGCTGTAATACAGTATTTCCTCCACTGAGGAATAAAGTGGCTAAATGTCTCCATCAATAAGTTGATGTTGTGACAAATACAATCAGGGAGCACCTCTCTCCTCTGGGCTCTTGATTGGCTAATCAGACAATCACTCATCAATCCAATTGTTTCATTTGTTTTAAGACATCAGCACACATTTAACATCATTGACTTGTATGAGATGGATCAGTGGTGAATTACTGCGTTACAGGCTTTATGAAACAGAATCAAATCATTTAAAATGATATAAAACATTATTTACTCTCCTGGTGTCTCCCTGTTCAACCCTATCTGGTTTGAGGTGCAATTTTGTACTAGCAACCTTCATTCAAACTTATTTCCACAGGTTTTATACACATTTAGGAAATTATGGTAAGTAGTCCTCATTTAGATCAAACTATACCTAATTTTTGAATTAATGCCTGTCCTCCTGGTTCAAAATTGACCCGAAGACAACACAAGGGTTTATGCAGTTGATATCATATTGCAGAGCTGCATTTGTAGTAACATGAAAATGCTTTAAAAAATGCTGAGTTAGCCGCCGAGCTAGCCGCTGAGTGACAGGTGACACTTGGTAGGGGGCGGGGTTTCAGTGAACAGTGGCACTCCCACAGCGTTTGGTAGCAGAGAAAGAGGCTGATTTTTACATAACTTTGAAGACTAATTTCATATATTTGGTGATTTTTTTTAATCATTCAAATTTGGCAGGGTGGTTAACAACACACTTTTCTGTGATATGTCAAACTCACAACACATATTTATTCTTACTTTACACAGACTTTAAATACTCAGTAACTTTGAAGTAGCTTTGGGGTTGGTGGGTTGCTGCACATCCTTCTATTGGCTATCCACCACTGACCTGAACACTACATCCTGTCCAGGTCATGTGACATATTTATATGTACAATACATTGGTCAGTCTAGACCTGTTGAGTTTTTAAAAATCATCACAAAGCACTAACATAGTGCATTATGGGACAGCCTTCTGAGCCTGTCATGACACTAAAACCACAGAGTTGGATAGCAGCAGCCTTTGATGGGAAAATAACCATTCCAGACCCAGTGAGAGCTGCACATTGATTTTTACCTGACAAGTGTCTGCCCCCGTGAGGGCCTGCTGATGTACTAATTGAATGACTCATCAATTATCCATTCAAAGTCTAAATAGCCTGTAAGATGCCAGTTATTGGTCCCACTGGTACCCCCCCCCCCACCCACCCCCACACACACATATATATATATATATATATACAGAAGTAGACAGACTTTATATCTAATTATACAGCAGATACATGCAAAACACATTTTAAATTCAATCTAAAAGTAGTTCTATTGAGTTCTCTGTGCATGGTAGCTTTCTGTACACTCACTGCAGCAGCTTTTCATCTCTGAATATAAAACCATTCACTTGTAGAATGGCTAGTGTCAAAAAAAGGAGCTTTGCTTGGTAATAAATTAAATCCTTGTTGCTTGCAGCCTTTTTTTGCACAGACTACAGCTTGGAATGAACACACTGCAGCTTTCTTCAAATATGACTCTCACTACAAAGCGAGCTGGGCTGGAGCAAATCAAACTGTTATAAATGACAACCTCCATGCTTTAAAAATACTACAGTTATTTTAAAAAACAATGTGATGTTAACTTCTGCACTGCCTAACAGACATGTCCAACATGAATAATAACTACTCTGTAATTAACAATCATTCAAAAACACATCTGTGAAAAATGACTTTTATGAAAATCAATCTCAATCTCAACAATATTTACCAGCCAGTGGAGAAGAATGCTGATGTGGACCTTTTGATCAATATTCAATAACTACCAGCTACTGCCTCTCCAAACACATTTTAAGGGCCTTGAGGTGTCAAATGATTCCCATTCCTGAGTGAAGTGCAGTAGTTAGTAGGATGAACACAATTTTGTGGAGCAGAAATACTTCCTTCTATCCCAGCTCCATGTTTATCTTACTGTAGCTGTGTGCGATCCAGTCAACCATGAATCATTTTTAATGAAATAAGATTTTCCAGTAATTCTCACGAACATGCAAAGATTAAAAACATCATGTGGTGAACCCTACAATTTACCTCAGGGACCCCGATCCCCAGGTTAGAACTACTACTCAGGACAAACTTCAAAGTTTTAACTGCACTACTAATAAAGCTCTGAGAATAGCTTACCTGTCCCAATGTAGTGTGAGTCATGTTCAGTTTTCTTTAAAAGGCAAATAACAAAGTTCACAATGTAAGTGATCAAATCAAGACAGATTCAACCAGCAGACATGATGGGCCCCATTTTAATAATGGCACGAATCACGTGGCACAAGTGTCTTTAGGGCGTTACCAAATCCACTTCTGCTATTTTAACGGCGGAAAAATGGTCAATGAAGGGTTGGACTTAAGTTCCCTCATTAATCATAGGTGTGTTTCGTGCGTAACACCCTGTAAAACAAGAGTGTCATCTCTCATTCCCTTTAAAAGCCAGTAGTGCATTTACCAAGCAATGTGTTTCAAGAATAAAACATGAGTTACTTTTGCTGAAAAGACAGTTGGCTGATGAGCTGCTATGTAGTAAGAGGTAAACTCAGCAGGGTTTTAATTGTTGAAAGTATCTAAACCTGAGCTGTCATGTCAAGAATATATGTTAAATATAGTTCATAAACTGTTTTAATCATGTTAACCTTTCATACGCTTGTTAGGACTGTCCAGAGCAGTACTCTCCAAGGTGCTGACCCCCCCCCACTAACAAACATATACAGTAGTGGAAGGCTCATTCTCATTTAATCTGTTATTTTTACAATTAATTAAATCTGATAAATATTATGACTAACCAATATGACATGTACTTTTCAATATGTTGATGTAATACTTTTATTTTGTTTAAGTAGGTTTACTGTGGTTCAAATGTACAGTTAAGAGCTTCAACAGAATGGACAGGATAGACCAATATTCTACATGTTATCTACTTTGAGCTGAACAACGATTGTTAGAGTGAAAGTGCAGCTGCAGTGTGTCAGACTGTGGACAGACTGGCAGTGGAGACTCTCTCTAAGTCTCATAGATAGCTGACTGGGCTCTGCTCATCACCTGCTCTGTCATACAGTCTTCACAACAATAAGTTCTGCAATATCTTTCTGAGACTGAAACAGGTTAAAAGCATATTTGAATATATTTAATATCCCTGTGTTCTGATCAAATCTATTCTTTTTTTATACTGCAGAAAATGCAGGATACAAAGCAAGAGAAGAAAAAGTGCAAACCAAGAAAAAAATTTAAATTAAAAGAGGAAAAAAACAAAAAAAAGAGAGCTGTTTCCAAGGGATACAACACATTTGACAAAAACAAGAGAACAGGAAGCACACACACAAGTAGACAGTGGGCAAAATAGACAGCACAACAAAAACGCCATAACAGAGTATGTGTATGTGTGTGTGTGTGTGTGTGTGTGCGTGTGTGTGCGCGCGCGTGTGTGTGTATGCACGTGTGTGTGTATGCGCGTGTGCATGCATAAGTGTAGGTGTGTGTAAATGAAGAATACATAGGTCTGTACATATATATCATGGTCACATGATACAGTAGAGAGATAGTGAAAGCAGTGACACCTTCCTTCTCCTTTCTGGTCAGCATAGCATCATTTCCATATGACATACAAGCATAGCATACAAAGTGTCTTGTGCTGATATGAACTGACAGCTTGTGTGGTAATAAAATGCAAATGCCACCTCAACCAAAAGCATGATGAGCCCCACACACACACACACACACACACACACACACACACACATACACACACACACGCACACAGTACAGCGTTGTTATTTATTACTTTTGCTGACAGCTGCACAACAGTGTGTCTGCATAATGACTGCATAGATGATTACAGATAGTGGTTTAACATGTTTACCTTGCTGTCCTACCTGCTCTTCATATCTTTATAGTGCTCTTACTACAGCTGCCACCACATGACCTGCCACTGTTTCATTATCAGCTGAGACTCTTGGGCCTCACACGAGAATATATATGTATTCTTTTCTATTCTTTTTTTCTATGACGTTTGCTTGAGGTTTGTTCCAAGCTGGTTTCAACAGGAAAAAATGTGTTCTAAATCTCTAAATTCAGCATTTATGAGACTTTATCATTAGCATTATCAGTTTCATTCACAAAAAGAGTTTCCCGGAAGAGACTGTCAGACATTAACACAGTTTTCAGTGGCAGTTGTCAGCTGAAACTGTTAAAAATGATGAATCCATTAGAGCAGTGCTGTACTGTGACAGAAATAAAGAGGCAATGCTTTGTCTTTCTAGCAATAATGATGGAAATGTATTTAATGTAAAGGTAAAATGATCAGAACTTTATGGAAGTGTGGGGTTTATTGTAGAACCATTAGAGCCATCAGTCTTCACTGCTACATCATAAAAACTACTATCTTATTAAAACTATGAACTATTCATTTCACTAAAACACATGGCAATAGATACAGAGATCATTTGACCCAGAACAGACTCAATGGACAAACATTTGTAGCATCTATACAAAAATATGATATTTAAAATATTTTCAGGAAAAGATATCAAATTTTAGGGTAAAACAAAGACATTTGGAGTGTTTTAACTGGGTCAAATTTGACTCAAACAGTATGTAAAGGTTAAATCGCTGACAATCTGTATCCTAGAAGAAAGCTAGACCAAGTGTGGCTCAGGTTAGTTCTACTCTTTTTAATCTTCTAACAAAGAACGAACAAAAGTGATACACTTTACAAAAGAAATCAATTCTCTTTAAAAACATACAAAACAATCAGCAGTGGTTTTTAAATGAAATAGAACCCCTGGTACAATAACAGCAAAGACAGCCTATCTGGCTCTGAATAAGTGTTTGGATAAAAGTCAACAAATATATTGTAAATATATCCAAGGAGGGTCTTGAAGCCCAGTCTCAAAGAGCAATAACAACTAGACTAACCTCTCATCCAAAGGGTCAACCTGCTAGATAAGGGTCAGCACATCCACTCATCCATGGTCATAACTCTCTAGAGGGCTCAGGCCTGCATTGTGACATTATGCCCCTTCTTTTGGGAAGCGAGCCCCCATGCTTCTGCCTGCCAGCTCTCCCACGCCTCTATGCTTCAACCTTCTGTTTCCTTCTGCCCCACTCACTTCACAAGATCTGTTTGAGCAGGCCAACCATCAGGCAGGCAAACAACATCCTGTCTGATACATCACATGGACTGTTGTCAGAATATGAACTATTGAACTCAGGGAGAAGGTTCAGGGTTCCTCTGTACAAACACAATCACTTTAAATCAGTCAAGCTCCTTAATGAGTGGGTGATGGAGGATGAATGAGAACAAAGGAGGTAACTGTGTATGATGTGAGGTTTGTTTTTTTATATTGTTACATAGGGGTATGTATATGCAGTATATGGTATGTATGTAGGTATGTATGTACAGTGTGTATGGAGTATATGGTGTGTATGTAGGTATGTATGTATGTATATGGTAGGTTTGCAAGTATGTATGTACAGTGTGTATGCAGTATATGGTATGTATGTAGGTATGTATGTATAGTGTGTATGCAGTGTGGTATGTATGTAGGTATGTATGTACAGTGTGTGTGCAGTATATGGTGTGTATGTAGGTATGTATGTATGTATATGGTATGTATGCAAGTATGTATGTACAGTGTGTATGCAGTATATGGTATGTATGTAGGTATGTATATAAAGTGTGTATGCAGTATATGGTATGTATGTAGGTGTGTATGTACAGTGTGTATGCAGTATCTGGTGTGTATGTATGTATGTATATGGTATGTATGTAAGTATGTACAGTACGTATACAGTATACGGTATGTATGTAGGTATGTATGTAGGTATGTATGTAGGTACTGTATGTATGTATAGTGTGTATGCAGTATATGGTATGTATGTAGGTATGTATGAATTTATGGTATGTTGTTTTTGTTTTTATGATGCACATTGTTGTATCTACCTATTTATTATATGTTTTTTTTTAATACTATTATATGTAGCACTGCCCGGTCCAAGACAAATTTCTCTCAGGAGACAAAGGAGACAAATAAAGAAAACCATAACCTAAACCTAAAACCTTCACTCATGTTTAAAAGCATCCCAAGTGAAGCAAACAATCACAATCTGTCAGGATAAACTTTGTATTTTAAATGAGCCGGGGGGGGGGGGGGGGTTAGGGTTAGGGTTAGCCTTGAAAACATCCCAGGAAAAAAACCCCAAACTGTATAATATTATGCCTGAAAATGTCCCAGAGCAGAAAAATATTAAAACCCCCTCCATTAAATAAACCTTGAATAAAGAAGCTGATGCTTAGAAAGCAGCTCCTCTGTGCATTTCAATATGGAGATGCTTCAGATTACATTCTTCTGCTGCATAAAGAACAGAGAGATATGCAGAGAGAGTCACTGTGGAGAAGAGAGAAGTAAAGGAAAGAATAATAACCTACAGTCTTATAGTCTGACAGTTAATTGACAGTGTAAAGGTTTTGGTGTATGAGGTGATTTGATGGGAACATGATGTGGTTAATGATGCATAAACTTTTTTCTTATTTACAATGAATTTATTCTGTTAAGAACTGTCAGCATAACCACTGAGAAAAATACTGAGCCTCTACCTCTAGGCCACAAACTTTATTTATATTCTGACATGAATAAACCAGTGTTTGAATTATCAGGTGGGGCTTAGCTCCCCAAAATCTACATGGGCCTGTATTTATCAAGCTGCTCAGAATCACCTCTAGGAATCATGCTGAAAGTTAATTTAAAAATAATTGCACCTCACAGCAGGGTCTTCATAAGTCATCCCACCCTTACTGTCAGGAAGGAGGAGGACTCCTATAGGAATGTGACATGTGTCCCAACATGACGGGAAATGTACTTCTGTGAATGTAACTGTTGTTGGGAAATGCACTATATCTGGCCTAAATAAATAAGTAGTGATTGTGTTTATATCAGTTTTACACCAAGCATGACCAAAATTTGAATGATCACTTTTACAAAGCTGAGAGGCGAAGGCGGTGATCGTGGTGTTTAGAAAACAGTATTGACTCATGAAACAGGAAGTGAACAGCAATCTGTCACGTTAAAGTTTGATGTTTTGCTGTGGGATCCTCTCTTTGATGACATTCATTGCCTTATCAAGATTAAAACCTTGTCGTTGTGAACTGATGATTCTACACAAGATGATTTGATTAGAGTGCATAAGGGCATGAGTGTTTGCCTATCCAATCCTTTTTTAGAGGTAAGTTATACTTGTGTCACTACTGCTTCATGGAGCACTAAGCGAAAGACTCTGACGTCCCACATGAAGCTGTTAAGCTACTTAAAGTCTGTGTAAAGTAAGAATAAATATGTGTTCTGAGTTTGCTAGCTCTGCAGCTAACTTGGCAGCTAGCTCAGCTAACTGGCTAACTGTAGATTGTAGTAGTAGTAGTAGTGTGAGCTGAATGTATTTATATCTCTACAGCAGCAGGGGCGGGTTTATGCTAATGATTTTCAGACCCGCCCACTAAATCCTGAACACAGAAATGTTGAAACACAGTTTGTGAAGCCTAGCTCCACAATTCAAATCTAAATGGTTGAAATGCTTTTTACACCTTTTTTAGAAATACATTTATGACCTATTTAATGTGTTTAGAAGAAAATGTCTGAATTCACTTTACACAGTCTTTAAACTGTTAGTAAAGCTGTACTAGTTCACATTTTTGAATTAACAATGGCTCAAATGATGAATCGCAATGTGAGGATGGTTGCTCCAAGTAGTGAATGTACATAGAATTATAACAATTCTGCAGTTCCCTCAAACATCTCTGTATTTCAGCTCATCTTTTTGGTTTTATGGCAGACTTAAGAAGCTGTTTTTAGTCAAACCGCCAACAGACACAGTTAGAGACTAGCTGGTAAACACAGTGGAGCATTTATCAGCTAAGGAGACAAGTATTTTTTTCAGGAGTTGGTGAGACCAAATAGAGCTACAAAAGAAAGAGAATATTGGACTTAAATTCATCAGGTGAGCACAAATATGACAATATGACAAAATAATGCTAATGTAGCACTGTGTCTGCTGGATGTGGAAATTAGCTGCTGTTTGCTAACACCTTAGCTATGACTAGCTCAATTTTGTTTGGTGATATTTGGCCAAAAAAGTTTTGAGGATATGGAAAGATTGTGGTTTTGGGTAAACAAAAGATCAAGCTGTACTGTGTCATGCTTCAAGTCAGACAGTCAGACTTTTATCCATTTTTAACCAAGACCCAAACTACTTTATAGCTGATATTCTAAATAAAAGCAAACACATCTGCAGTAAATCATTAACAGACATATTCAATGTTAACGTGTCCTCAGTCTGTTGGTGAATAACAATCTGGTCAGCTTTATGTTTCTGATGCTAATTCATGTCATCTTTGTGTTAGGTGGAACAGAGCAGGCAGACCTAAATGCATCAGACAGAGGAAGGCTGGAGATGAACTCATTTAGGCGAGTGCAGACAAAGACAAGCTGGCAGGTCAAAGGCTCAATTGAATAATGCAGAACAAACTGAAAAAAGGATCTAACTAAACTGAACTGAATACCAGCACTTAAATACAAAAAGAACTAATGAAACTACAAGGAACAGGTGGCAAGACATAAGGGCAGGCTGGGAGCTGATTGGCTGGGAGGACACAGGGTGCAGGGCAATGAAACTAAAATAAGTGCACAGTCACAACAAGCACACAGTAAAATGAACTTGAGCATACATTACTGCTGACAAAAAAATTAATAACCAAGTCTGTCAAGTAGAGTTTTGCATGACCTCAACAACTGTAGCTCTCAATAACATTACTAGAGTTTTGCACTTGAGCACATACTTTCTACTTTCTACTTTCTACAGAGGTCAGTGTGTAGCAAACAACACTCCTTCACCCTTACATGCTGTTTATATTCCGTGATTAAACCTTGATGAATGTTTCAGAGAGCAGAGAGAGTGTATTTTTTAGCTCATTTATGGAGAAAAAACTGCTGCTATCACACAATATCATGTCCATGGAAATATAACATAGCAATAATGATGGAAATGTATTTAATGTAAAGGTAAAATGATCAGAACTTTATGGAAGTGTGGGGTTTATTGTAGAACCATTAGAGCCATCAGTCTTCACTGCTACATCATAAAAACTACTATCTTATTAAAACTATGAACTATTCATTTCACTAAAACACATGGCAATAGATACAGAGATCATTTGACCCAGAACAGACTCAATGGCTTCTATACAAAAGTATAACATAATAATAATATAATATTTTCATTTTTGTGCATTTTAGGCCACTTTAGGAAAAGTCATCAAGAATAAAAGACATTTGGGTTGTTTGTACAGCTGTTAAATGTCAAACCTTTGACCCAAACAGTATGTAACTGTGAAGGAAATAACTAGTATGAAAGTTAACGGTTTCAATTTCAATTTAAATGCTGCACTGTCTTTCAGCTGTGTTCAGTAAACAGAGGAACAGTGGGAGGACATCAGGTGGACTGGAGGAGGGACATGGAGCCAGACTGGGACAGAGCCATGACTCTTTGGGGGCAGGATTAATAAGCTGAATTTATTTCAGTTATTCTAGTTGTATTTATATTATATTATATTTCTCATCTTTCATAAAATCATATTTGCATTTTTCATCACATTATTTTATTAAGAAAAGAAACCAAAATATCTTGAAAAAAAGACAATGTAAAAAAAAATGTGTAAAAAAAGGAATTTAATTAATTAATTAATTAAATTAAATGTTTACTTGCCAAATGAAATGTTGGCAGTTGAATGATCAAGCTGTAACTGATGCTGTAGCCTGATGGTGACTAGAAACATATCATCTATCACTAGTGATTCCTGGAAAGTTTAACCTCACTTTCCAGGAGAATCTTAGCTATAGACCAAAGTGCAATAGATCCATACCCACTGCACTTTTTTATTCAGTCCTTTAGAAATCAAAAGCAAAATGAAAAAAGTAGGTGTAACAGTAAAAGCCTAGTTCTTGTGAATTTGGAAGCAGATGGAAACTGCCCCTGGCCCTGTCTCTACTCTCCATCATCTATCACACCTTTCCTTCCTGATCTTAGTAGTGAACTCTCACACACACAAACCATTAATGTTTGAAGGATATATTCCAGCAGCCTCATGTGCACTCTGCCTCCAGAGTAGAAGAGCAACAGAGATGGAGGTGAAGAGAGGATGCTGCTCAGACTAAAATAGAACAATGAATGAAGAGAGAAGCTTGCATGGTGCTTTTAAATTGCACTCATGCAGTATTTGTGTTACACTTAAATGTGCTTAGACTCATATGATATTACTACCTGCAGACACATCTTGTCAGTACAGTCATAGAAAAGCTGCACACAACTCAGCTCAGTCATTGTAAAAGATAATACAATATAAGAAACAAAAACTTCTCTGATCTCTCTGTTGAGGTATTTATTCTGGGAACATCTGTAACAACCAACAGCTGTACTACTTGTGCAACTATTGGGTTTCCCTAAATACAGCCAGTCTTAAATCAAAGTCATGCTTTTCTATGTAAATGTAACATTACAGAGTTGTGAAGTGAGAGGAGCTATTTTCAGGCATCCCTGGTTACAGAAGTTATTCATTAGCATGCAGCTAATAGCAGGCAGAAGTTAAATATGATGATGTTGACAAAACTGACTTTACAATTTACAGAATGGATCAGTTTACTTTTCATTTCTGGGTCACATTTGAGTGAATTCAGTAGCTATGGCTTTTGTTTACAGCTACAGTGACAAAAGCTGTGTGAATTCATTACACTCTCATTTGCATCTATGGCTTCTTCTCCATAGTAACGGTGGCTGAAGCTCATGGGTATTGTAGAATTCTTAGCAGTCTGTCATTACATGATACGGGACAGTCCTGAATTGCTCAGATCATTTAAAGCAGGGGTGTCATATATATGGCCCACGGGCCAGAACTGGTCCATCAAGGCAGAAAACTAATTCCAGTTTTTCAATAAAACACCCTGTTGTTCTCATTTATTTTCACTCATCATTCACAGTCAAAGCTTCTGATCTGACCATGGATGTCTAACCTGAGATAACTGACTTACTGTGTGATTCAGATTTGAAGGATAAATTTGCCTCAGTGGGCTTGGAAACAGTTTATCACTACCAGGGTATCCCTAGATGGTTTATTACAGTATTGTTAAACTGGGCTGTATGTATGTGTGTATGTGGCCCCTGAACTAGAATGAGTTTGACACCTCTGATTTAAAGCAACTATCTGACCAACAATACAACTCTACAGCCTCAAAGAGTCCTTTCAGGTAGACCTGTGTATCTTCTTGATGTTAGCTCTGCTTGCTTTTACACTGCATGTGTCTAACAGCTGTGGCTCCATTGCACAGTAAGTCCAATTAAAGCAGACGGACTGTTTCCTGATCAATAATTATCTAGGGCTGGGTGTTATTTAGACTTTCCTATCACAGGTGCCAATACTAATGCCAATAGTGATGACAAAATGGTACATTTGATATATTCTACAAATAAAAACAGGGCTTCTTTTT
>NC_070582.1:35652146-35702146 GCF_027409825.1 Scomber japonicus | reverse complement strand
TCTCCTCATGGGTGTGCGCGGGGGTGCGGGGAAAAAGGGGGGGAGGTAACGGGCATGCTAATAGCATCATAGCGTCAAAAAGAAAAGGAAGACAGGTTGACCTTCGTTTATTTTTCAAAAAGAAAAAGACAGGTGAGAAATGAGCTTGGATTTGATTCCTGTCCAGACTGCATGTTACACAGGGAGCTTTTCTTAGGTGACTGCTTTACATGAAGTAACGTTAAATATCTGTAAAGTCTCCACAACTAAAAATATGTTTTTCTTCTTGTTCATTCAGTTAAATGTTTGCACATAACACAATTCTGTACAGTGAAGCTCAGAGTTTGACACTGTAGGCTGTTTTCACATTAATCTGCTGAAAGTGGAAAGTTTCTCTGTGCTCATTGAAAACCAACATTTAAAGGGTGGGCCTATAGTGTGTGTAAGATTTGTGATATCACAAATAGTTTGGAAGCCAGATTTGTCCAGTATTCAGCGTACATAACTGTGATGTGAGAACATACACTGAGAATGGACTTTACAGTGAAGGAGCAGAGGTCTTGTGTACACACTTGTGAAATGAAATCATTAGATTATGAAATTAAAATTATTTTTAATGGGGTTGAAGGTGTGGGTGTGATTTTAAGGTTTTTAACAATGGATTTATTTATTTATGTGGAAAAATCATATCAGACATAGATTTCAAATTAGAGTGGGCCTAGCCTATTTAATATAGGCCTACATCTTAAAACATATCTAGAGGAAAACTTTAGTAAACAAATAATTTTATACAATCCACTAGCAGCACTATTTACTGGGAAACAAAGCTTTAAGTTCATACCATTACTTTTGTATAGAATGGACAAAGTCAGAGAGTAGGGTCAGGAGGAAGAGGTGAAGGAGGAGGAGAGAGAGCAGTTACATAGGATCAGTCAGAGAGGACACACAGTTTTAAATTCATCTTTGAGTTGAGTTCAACTAAGCATGTGGGCACAAAATCCACTGGTATGGTTCAGACAAGTGTTGTAGAAAATAAGCTGTTTGTTGGAAGTTCATGTCATTACTTTTGTAGAGAATTAACAAAGTCAGATAGCAGCAGCAGGGCAACAAGGTGGAGGAGAGAGAGGAGGCATTTCAAGAGCAGCAAGACCAGAAAGAGTTAGGCAAAGCGTTTTTATGAGCGACTGACCACGATTGGTGGTTGACAAGCTGCATCCCCCTTGTTAAAAAAGAAATTGCCCACTGAGTATATCAAAGGACAGTTATAAAATATGTAACAAAGGTATTTCTCCCCATTAAATTGCCTGAAATCGTAACTTCCGCTGGTGGAGTTTTAATGTGAAATCGAAGAGGAAGTAGTCTCTACACGCGGACTGGAGCTTGATTACAGCCGAAAGTACAGACATGAGGATCCTCTCACCTGGCAGCCAAGTCTACAAGTGTGGCCATCGCCGTTTTCAGTAAGTATTAAACATTTCATTGAAATATAGCAGTTTATTTATTTATTTATTCAAACTATTGTCATTTAGTTTGAAGGCTATTAGCTAAGTAAAGTTATAGATGTAGCATCTATAGCATTAATTAGCAACTGTGCTCAAGTCAGATAGCAGTTGTGAAGTTTTTGGGTACCAGGACGGATTCAGTTAATATAAGTCAGTACACATAATGTTGAAGCCATATACAGAGTATGAAGTTGACGTGACATGTAACAGTGTTACATATTTCATTAGTGTTATTGAGATGCGAGGCTGCCCGGTAACGTTAGCGCATGTGGTTAAGCTTTTGACATGCTAGTTTAACATTACATCTCTTACTCTGCACGGCCCGTCCTTTTAAAATATTTCAGTTTGGGTCCCGCCTGACATTCTAGTAGTTTCCCAGTGTTTTTAATTGGCGCGTTTATGCTCATTGCTTATGTTTTCAAATCTATGAATGTAAGTGTAGCTACATTGACACTTACTGCAGGTGTGTGTGTGCAGGTGCAATTAATTGATGCGCGTCAGGCTGGCTCTTAGAAAACAAGGTCCAAACACTTCTCATTGCTTTTCTTCATTTATTGCTTAACATAAGCAGCAAATGTACAGCACCTCGGCTTTGTGATCATGTAGCTTATTATCTTAATATTGCATATATGGTGGACATATAGCCTATATAAGTAATGCCAGTCGAAATGAGACCCCGATGATTTTGTACAAGAATATATCCTATAAGAAAACGAAAAGTAAGCAATGTGTTAAGTGAAGAGGCAAGTGCATGAGAAGAGTTATTTCTGAAATATTACAGTACAATTTGGAGATTTCTTTTCCTCTGAAGTCTGGTCTATTGGCATGTGTTTAAGTTTAGAGATCCTTAAGGACAATCATTACTTGAATTATTATGGAGTGGTGACATTACTTTGACCTAAAGGTCTTCATCCTTACATTGTCTATTCTTTACAAATCATTGCAGATGACATTGTGTACCATGGATACTCATCCTGCAAAGAGCTCCCATCCTGCTGTCATGTCTGAGAAACAGATGGAAGAAGCTCTGTGTTCACAGGACCCATCTCAACAGGTACATTCACCTTCATCACTTGATGTTTACTCCCACAGCCTCTCTAAGTTTAGATTTAGTAACTAACTAAAGCAAATGGGCTCATTGTGAGGGTAATGTACTGTCAATCAGGTCTCCTAACAGTTGAATTGAATGCCTCAATGAGGCAAAAGATAAAGGCAATTTTAAGATGGATGTGAACCTTTCTGGAAATTTTCCCTTGGCCCAAGGATCACTGTAACCTGGCACATTTACGGGGTCCCCACAATGCACTTTGTGTGTAACTATTAGTGTTAAATATGATCCAGACATGCTATGTCCCCATAAAGGATGATAACATGGTGTGTAACGATGTCCCCACAATGCACTTTGTGTGTAACTATTAGTGTTAAATATGATCCAGACATGCTTTGTCCCGTTAAAGGAAGATAACATGGTGTGTAACGATGTCCCCATTAAGCTTGTTGAATTGAAGGCGTGTGACAGCAAACACAGGTTGACTTATTAGTCTGAAATATTACAGTACAATTTGGAGATTTCTTTTCCTCTGAAGTCTGGTCTATTGGCATGTGTTTAAGTTTAGAGATCCTTAAGGACAATCATTACTTGAATTATTATGGAGTGGTGACATTACTTTGACCTAAAGGTCTTCATCCTTACATTGTCTATTCTTTAAAAATCATTGCAGATGACATTGTGTACCATGGATACTCATCCTGCAAAGAGCTCCCATCCTGCTGTCATGTCTGAGAAACAGATGGAAGAATCTCTGTGTCCACAGGACCTTCCACAAGAGGTACATTCACCTTCATCACTTGATGTTTACTCCTACAGCTTCTCTAAGTTTAGATTTAGTAACTAACTAAAGCAAATGGGCTCATTGTGAGGGTAATGTACTGTCAATCAGGTCTCCTAACAGTTGAATTGAATGCCTCAATGAGGCAAAAGATAAAGGCAATTTTAAGATGGATGTGAACCTTTCTGGAAATTTTCCCTTGGCCCAAGGATCACTGTAACCTGGCACATTTACGGGGTCCCCACAATGCACTTTGTGTGTAACTATTAGTGTTAAATATGATCCAGACATGCTATGTCCCCATAAAGGATGATAACATGGTGTGTAACAATGTCCCCACAATGCACTTTGTGTGTAACTATTAGTGTTAAATATGATCCAGACATGCTTTGTCCCGTTAAAGGAAGATAACATGGTGTGTAACGATGTCCCCATTAAGCTTGTTGAATTGAAGGCGTGTGACAGCAAACACAGGTTGACTTATTAGTCTGAAATATTACAGTACAATTTGGAGATTTCTTTTCCTCTGAAGTCTGGTCTATTGGCATGTGTTTAAGTTTAGAGATCCTTAAGGACAATCATTACTTGAATTATTATGGAGTGGTGACATTACTTTGACCTAAAGGTCTTCATCCTTACATTGTCTATTCTTTACAAATCATTGCAGATGACATTGTGTACCATGGATACTCATCGTGCAAAGAGCTCCCATCCTGCTGTCATGTCTGAGAAACAGATGGAAGAAGCTCTGTGTTCACAGGACCCATCTCAACAGGTACATTCACCTTCATCACTTGATGTTTACTCCCACAGCCTCTCTAAGTTTAGATTTAGTAACTAACTAAAGCAAATGGGCTCATTGTGAGGGTAATGTACTGTCAATCAGGTCTCCTAACAGTTGAATTGAATGCCTCAATGAGGCAAAAGATAAAGGCAATTTTAAGATGGATGTGAACCTTTCTGGAAATTTTCCCTTGGCCCAAGGATCACTGTAACCTGGCACATTTACGGGGTCCCCACAATGCACTTTGTGTGTAACTATTAGTGTTAAATATGATCCAGACATGCTTTGTCCCCATAAAGGATGATAACATGGTGTGTAACGATGTCCCCACAATGCACTTTGTGTGTAACTATTAGTGTTAAATATGATCCAGACATGCTTTGTCCCGTTAAAGGAAGATAACATGGTGTGTAACGATGTCCCCATTAAGCTTGTTGAATTGAAGGCGTGTGACAGCAAACACAGGTTGACTTATTAGTCTGAAATATTACAGTACAATTTGGAGATTTCTTTTCCTCTGAAGTCTGGTCTATTGGCATGTGTTTAAGTTTAGAGATCCTTAAGGACAATCATTACTTGAATTATTATGGAGTGGTGACATTACTTTGACCTAAAGGTCTTCATCCTTACATTGTCTATTCTTTACAAATCATTGCAGATGACATTGTGTACCATGGATACTCATCCTTCAAAGAGCTCCCATCCTGCTGTCATGTCTGAGAAACAGATGGAAGAATCTCTGTGTCCACAGGACCCATCTCAACAGGTACATTCACCTTCATCACTTGATGTTTACTCCTACAGCTTCTCTAAGTTTAGATTTAGTAACTAACTAAAGCAAATGGGCTCATTGTGAGGGTAATGTACTGTCAATCAGGTCTCCTAACAGTTGAATTGAATGCCTCAATGAGGCAAAAGATAAAGGCAATTTTAAGATGGATGTGAACCTTTCTGGAAATTTTCCCTTGGCCCAAGGATCACTGTAACCTGGCACATTTACGGGGTCCCCACAATGCACTTTGTGTGTAACTATTAGTGTTAAATATGATCCAGACATGCTTTGTCCCGTTAAAGGAAGATAACATGGTGTGTAACGATGTCCCCATTAAGCTTGTTGAATTGAAGGCGTGTGACAGCAAACACAGGTTGACTTATTAGTCTGAAATATTACAGTACAATTTGGAGATTTCTTTTCCTCTGAAGTCTGGTCTATTGGCATGTGTTTAAGTTTAGAGATCCTTAAGGACAATCATTACTTGAATTATTATGGAGTGGTGACATTACTTTGACCTAAAGGTCTTCATCCTTACATTGTCTATTCTTTACAAATCATTGCAGATGACATTGTGTACCATGGATACTCATCGTGCAAAGAGCTCCCATCCTGCTGTCATGTCTGAGAAACAGATGGAAGAATCTCTGTGTTCACAGGACCCATCTCAACAGGTACATTCACCTTCATCACTTGATGTTTACTCCCACAGCCTCTCTAAGTTTAGATTTAGTAACTAACTAAAGCAAATGGGCTCATTGTGAGGGTAATGTACTGTCAATCAGGTCTCCTAACAGTTGAATTGAATGCCTCAATGAGGCAAAAGATAAAGGCAATTTTAAGATGGATGTGAACCTTTCTGGAAATTTTCCCTTGGCCCAAGGATCACTGTAACCTGGCACATTTACGGGGTCCCCACAATGCACTTTGTGTGTAACTATTAGTGTTAAATATGATCCAGACATGCTTTGTCCCCATAAAGGATGATAACATGGTGTGTAACGATGTCCCCACAATGCACTTTGTGTGTAACTATTAGTGTTAAATATGATCCAGACATGCTTTGTCCCGTTAAAGGAAGATAACATGGTGTGTAACGATGTCCCCATTAAGCTTGTTGAATTGAAGGCGTGTGACAGCAAACACAGGTTGACTTATTAGTCTGAAATATTACAGTACAATTTGGAGATTTCTTTTCCTCTGAAGTCTGGTCTATTGGCATGTGTTTAAGTTTAGAGATCCTTAAGGACAATCATTACTTGAATTATTATGGAGTGTTGACATTACTTTGACCTAAAGGTCTTCATCCTTACATTGTCTATTCTTTACAAATCATTGCAGATGACATTGTGTACCATGGATACTCATCCTGCAAAGAGCTCCCATCCTGCTGTCATGTCTGAGAAACAGATGGAAGAAGCTCTGTGTCCACAGGACCTTCCACAAGAGGTACATTCACCTTCATCACTTGATGTTTACTCCTACAGCCTCTCTAAGTTTAGATTTAGTAACTAACTAAAGCAAATGGGCTCATTGTGAGGGTAATGTACTGTCAATCAGGTCTCCTAACAGTTGAATTGAATGCCTCAATGAGGCAAAAGATAAAGGCAATTTTAAGATGGATGTGAACCTTTCTGGAAATTTTCCCTTGGCCCAAGGATCACTGTAACCTGGCACATTTACGGGGTCCCCACAATGCACTTTGTGTGTAACTATTAGTGTTAAATATGATCCAGACATGCTTTGTCCCGTTAAAGGAAGATAACATGGTGTGTAACGATGTCCCCATTAAGCTTGTTGAATTGAAGGCGTGTGACAGCAAACACAGGTTGACTTATTAGTCTGAAATATTACAGTACAATTTGGAGATTTCTTTTCCTCTGAAGTCTGGTCTATTGGCATGTGTTTAAGTTTAGAGATCCTTAAGGACAATCATTACTTGAATTATTATGGAGTGTTGACATTACTTTGACCTAAAGGTCTTCATCCTTACATTGTCTATTCTTTACAAATCATTGCAGATGACATTGTGTACCATGGATACTCATCCTGCAAAGAGCTCCCATCCTGCTGTCATGTCTGAGAAACAGATGGAAGAAGCTCTGTGTTCACAGGACCCATCTCAACAGGTGCATTCACCTTCATCACTTGATGTTTACTCCTACAGCTTCTCTAAGTTTAGATTTAGTAACTAACTAAAGCAAATGGGCTCATTGTGAGGGTAATGTACTGTCAATCAGGTCTCCTAACAGTTGAATTGAATGCCTCAATGAGGCAAAAGATAAAGGCAATTTTAAGATGGATGTGAACCTTTCTGGAAATTTTCCCTTGGCCCAAGGATCACTGTAACCTGGCACATTTACGGGGTCCCCACAATGCACTTTGTGTGTAACTATTAGTGTTAAATATGATCCAGACATGCTATGTCCCCATAAAGGATGATAACATGGTGTGTAACGATGTCCCCACAATGCACTTTGTGTGTAACTATTAGTGTTAAATATGATCCAGACATGCTTTGTCCCGTTAAAGGAAGATAACATGGTGTGTAACGATGTCCCCATTAAGCTTGTTGAATTGAAGGCGTGTGACAGCAAACACAGGTTGACTTATTAGTCTGAAATATTACAGTACAATTTGGAGATTTCTTTTCCTCTGAAGTCTGGTCTATTGGCATGTGTTTAAGTTTAGAGATCCTTAAGGACAATCATTACTTGAATTATTATGGAGTGGTGACATTACTTTGACCTAAAGGTCTTCATCCTTACATTGTCTATTCTTTAAAAATCATTGCAGATGACATTGTGTACCATGGATACTCATCCTGCAAAGAGCTCCCATCCTGCTGTCATGTCTGAGAAACAGATGGAAGAATCTCTGTGTCCACAGGACCTTCCACAAGAGGTACATTCACCTTCATCACTTGATGTTTACTCCTACAGCTTCTCTAAGTTTAGATTTAGTAACTAACTAAAGCAAATGGGCTCATTGTGAGGGTAATGTACTGTCAATCAGGTCTCCTAACAGTTGAATTGAATGCCTCAATGAGGCAAAAGATAAAGGCAATTTTAAGATGGATGTGAACCTTTCTGGAAATTTTCCCTTGGCCCAAGGATCACTGTAACCTGGCACATTTACGGGGTCCCCACAATGCACTTTGTGTGTAACTATTAGTGTTAAATATGATCCAGACATGCTATGTCCCCATAAAGGATGATAACATGGTGTGTAACAATGTCCCCACAATGCACTTTGTGTGTAACTATTAGTGTTAAATATGATCCAGACATGCTTTGTCCCGTTAAAGGAAGATAACATGGTGTGTAACGATGTCCCCATTAAGCTTGTTGAATTGAAGGCGTGTGACAGCAAACACAGGTTGACTTATTAGTCTGAAATATTACAGTACAATTTGGAGATTTCTTTTCCTCTGAAGTCTGGTCTATTGGCATGTGTTTAAGTTTAGAGATCCTTAAGGACAATCATTACTTGAATTATTATGGAGTGGTGACATTACTTTGACCTAAAGGTCTTCATCCTTACATTGTCTATTCTTTACAAATCATTGCAGATGACATTGTGTACCATGGATACTCATCGTGCAAAGAGCTCCCATCCTGCTGTCATGTCTGAGAAACAGATGGAAGAAGCTCTGTGTTCACAGGACCCATCTCAACAGGTACATTCACCTTCATCACTTGATGTTTACTCCCACAGCCTCTCTAAGTTTAGATTTAGTAACTAACTAAAGCAAATGGGCTCATTGTGAGGGTAATGTACTGTCAATCAGGTCTCCTAACAGTTGAATTGAATGCCTCAATGAGGCAAAAGATAAAGGCAATTTTAAGATGGATGTGAACCTTTCTGGAAATTTTCCCTTGGCCCAAGGATCACTGTAACCTGGCACATTTACGGGGTCCCCACAATGCACTTTGTGTGTAACTATTAGTGTTAAATATGATCCAGACATGCTTTGTCCCCATAAAGGATGATAACATGGTGTGTAACGATGTCCCCACAATGCACTTTGTGTGTAACTATTAGTGTTAAATATGATCCAGACATGCTTTGTCCCGTTAAAGGAAGATAACATGGTGTGTAACGATGTCCCCATTAAGCTTGTTGAATTGAAGGCGTGTGACAGCAAACACAGGTTGACTTATTAGTCTGAAATATTACAGTACAATTTGGAGATTTCTTTTCCTCTGAAGTCTGGTCTATTGGCATGTGTTTAAGTTTAGAGATCCTTAAGGACAATCATTACTTGAATTATTATGGAGTGGTGACATTACTTTGACCTAAAGGTCTTCATCCTTACATTGTCTATTCTTTACAAATCATTGCAGATGACATTGTGTACCATGGATACTCATCCTGCAAAGAGCTCCCATCCTGCTGTCATGTCTGAGAAACAGATGGAAGAAGCTCTGTGTTCACAGGACCCATCTCAACAGGTACATTCACCTTCATCACTTGATGTTTACTCCCACAGCCTCTCTAAGTTTAGATTTAGTAACTAACTAAAGCAAATGGGCTCATTGTGAGGGTAATGTACTGTCAATCAGGTCTCCTAACAGTTGAATTGAATGCCTCAATGAGGCAAAAGATAAAGGCAATTTTAAGATGGATGTGAACCTTTCTGGAAATTTTCCCTTGGCCCAAGGATCACTGTAACCTGGCACATTTACGGGGTCCCCACAATGCACTTTGTGTGTAACTATTAGTGTTAAATATGATCCAGACATGCTTTGTCCCGTTAAAGGAAGATAACATGGTGTGTAACGATGTCCCCATTAAGCTTGTTGAATTGAAGGCGTGTGACAGCAAACACAGGTTGACTTATTAGTCTGAAATATTACAGTACAATTTGGAGATTTCTTTTCCTCTGAAGTCTGGTCTATTGGCATGTGTTTAAGTTTAGAGATCCTTAAGGACAATCATTACTTGAATTATTATGGAGTGGTGACATTACTTTGACCTAAAGGTCTTCATCCTTACATTGTCTATTCTTTACAAATCATTGCAGATGACATTGTGTACCATGGATACTCATCGTGCAAAGAGCTCCCATCCTGCTGTCATGTCTGAGAAACAGATGGAAGAAGCTCTGTGTTCACAGGACCCATCTCAACAGGTACATTCACCTTCATCACTTGATGTTTACTCCCACAGCCTCTCTAAGTTTAGATTTAGTAACTAACTAAAGCAAATGGGCTCATTGTGAGGGTAATGTACTGTCAATCAGGTCTCCTAACAGTTGAATTGAATGCCTCAATGAGGCAAAAGATAAAGGCAATTTTAAGATGGATGTGAACCTTTCTGGAAATTTTCCCTTGGCCCAAGGATCACTGTAACCTGGCACATTTACGGGGTCCCCACAATGCACTTTGTGTGTAACTATTAGTGTTAAATATGATCCAGACATGCTATGTCCCCATAAAGGATGATAACATGGTGTGTAACGATGTCCCCACAATGCACTTTGTGTGTAACTATTAGTGTTAAATATGATCCAGACATGCTTTGTCCCCATAAAGGATGATAACATGGTGTGTAACGATGTCCCCACAATGCACTTTGTGTGTAACTATTAGTGTTAAATATGATCCAGACATGCTTTGTCCCGTTAAAGGAAGATAACATGGTGTGTAACGATGTCCCCATTAAGCTTGTTGAATTGAAGGCGTGTGACAGCAAACACAGGTTGACTTATTAGTCTGAAATATTACAGTACAATTTGGAGATTTCTTTTCCTCTGAAGTCTGGTCTATTGGCATGTGTTTAAGTTTAGAGATCCTTAAGGACAATCATTACTTGAATTATTATGGAGTGTTGACATTACTTTGACCTAAAGGTCTTCATCCTTACATTGTCTATTCTTTACAAATCATTGCAGATGACATTGTGTACCATGGATACTCATCCTGCAAAGAGCTCCCATCCTGCTGTCATGTCTGAGAAACAGATGGAAGAAGCTCTGTGTCCACAGGACCTTCCACAAGAGGTACATTCACCTTCATCACTTGATGTTTACTCCTACAGCCTCTCTAAGTTTAGATTTAGTAACTAACTAAAGCAAATGGGCTCATTGTGAGGGTAATGTACTGTCAATCAGGTCTCCTAACAGTTGAATTGAATGCCTCAATGAGGCAAAAGATAAAGGCAATTTTAAGATGGATGTGAACCTTTCTGGAAATTTTCCCTTGGCCCAAGGATCACTGTAACCTGGCACATTTACGGGGTCCCCACAATGCACTTTGTGTGTAACTATTAGTGTTAAATATGATCCAGACATGCTTTGTCCCGTTAAAGGAAGATAACATGGTGTGTAACGATGTCCCCATTAAGCTTGTTGAATTGAAGGCGTGTGACAGCAAACACAGGTTGACTTATTAGTCTGAAATATTACAGTACAATTTGGAGATTTCTTTTCCTCTGAAGTCTGGTCTATTGGCATGTGTTTAAGTTTAGAGATCCTTAAGGACAATCATTACTTGAATTATTATGGAGTGTTGACATTACTTTGACCTAAAGGTCTTCATCCTTACATTGTCTATTCTTTACAAATCATTGCAGATGACATTGTGTACCATGGATACTCATCCTGCAAAGAGCTCCCATCCTGCTGTCATGTCTGAGAAACAGATGGAAGAAGCTCTGTGTTCACAGGACCCATCTCAACAGGTGCATTCACCTTCATCACTTGATGTTTACTCCTACAGCTTCTCTAAGTTTAGATTTAGTAACTAACTAAAGCAAATGGGCTCATTGTGAGGGTAATGTACTGTCAATCAGGTCTCCTAACAGTTGAATTGAATGCCTCAATGAGGCAAAAGATAAAGGCAATTTTAAGATGGATGTGAACCTTTCTGGAAATTTTCCCTTGGCCCAAGGATCACTGTAACCTGGCACATTTACGGGGTCCCCACAATGCACTTTGTGTGTAACTATTAGTGTTAAATATGATCCAGACATGCTATGTCCCCATAAAGGATGATAACATGGTGTGTAACGATGTCCCCACAATGCACTTTGTGTGTAACTATTAGTGTTAAATATGATCCAGACATGCTTTGTCCCGTTAAAGGAAGATAACATGGTGTGTAACGATGTCCCCATTAAGCTTGTTGAATTGAAGGCGTGTGACAGCAAACACAGGTTGACTTATTAGTCTGAAATATTACAGTACAATTTGGAGATTTCTTTTCCTCTGAAGTCTGGTCTATTGGCATGTGTTTAAGTTTAGAGATCCTTAAGGACAATCATTACTTGAATTATTATGGAGTGGTGACATTACTTTGACCTAAAGGTCTTCATCCTTACATTGTCTATTCTTTAAAAATCATTGCAGATGACATTGTGTACCATGGATACTCATCCTGCAAAGAGCTCCCATCCTGCTGTCATGTCTGAGAAACAGATGGAAGAATCTCTGTGTCCACAGGACCTTCCACAAGAGGTACATTCACCTTCATCACTTGATGTTTACTCCTACAGCTTCTCTAAGTTTAGATTTAGTAACTAACTAAAGCAAATGGGCTCATTGTGAGGGTAATGTACTGTCAATCAGGTCTCCTAACAGTTGAATTGAATGCCTCAATGAGGCAAAAGATAAAGGCAATTTTAAGATGGATGTGAACCTTTCTGGAAATTTTCCCTTGGCCCAAGGATCACTGTAACCTGGCACATTTACGGGGTCCCCACAATGCACTTTGTGTGTAACTATTAGTGTTAAATATGATCCAGACATGCTATGTCCCCATAAAGGATGATAACATGGTGTGTAACAATGTCCCCACAATGCACTTTGTGTGTAACTATTAGTGTTAAATATGATCCAGACATGCTTTGTCCCGTTAAAGGAAGATAACATGGTGTGTAACGATGTCCCCATTAAGCTTGTTGAATTGAAGGCGTGTGACAGCAAACACAGGTTGACTTATTAGTCTGAAATATTACAGTACAATTTGGAGATTTCTTTTCCTCTGAAGTCTGGTCTATTGGCATGTGTTTAAGTTTAGAGATCCTTAAGGACAATCATTACTTGAATTATTATGGAGTGGTGACATTACTTTGACCTAAAGGTCTTCATCCTTACATTGTCTATTCTTTACAAATCATTGCAGATGACATTGTGTACCATGGATACTCATCGTGCAAAGAGCTCCCATCCTGCTGTCATGTCTGAGAAACAGATGGAAGAAGCTCTGTGTTCACAGGACCCATCTCAACAGGTACATTCACCTTCATCACTTGATGTTTACTCCCACAGCCTCTCTAAGTTTAGATTTAGTAACTAACTAAAGCAAATGGGCTCATTGTGAGGGTAATGTACTGTCAATCAGGTCTCCTAACAGTTGAATTGAATGCCTCAATGAGGCAAAAGATAAAGGCAATTTTAAGATGGATGTGAACCTTTCTGGAAATTTTCCCTTGGCCCAAGGATCACTGTAACCTGGCACATTTACGGGGTCCCCACAATGCACTTTGTGTGTAACTATTAGTGTTAAATATGATCCAGACATGCTTTGTCCCCATAAAGGATGATAACATGGTGTGTAACGATGTCCCCACAATGCACTTTGTGTGTAACTATTAGTGTTAAATATGATCCAGACATGCTTTGTCCCGTTAAAGGAAGATAACATGGTGTGTAACGATGTCCCCATTAAGCTTGTTGAATTGAAGGCGTGTGACAGCAAACACAGGTTGACTTATTAGTCTGAAATATTACAGTACAATTTGGAGATTTCTTTTCCTCTGAAGTCTGGTCTATTGGCATGTGTTTAAGTTTAGAGATCCTTAAGGACAATCATTACTTGAATTATTATGGAGTGGTGACATTACTTTGACCTAAAGGTCTTCATCCTTACATTGTCTATTCTTTACAAATCATTGCAGATGACATTGTGTACCATGGATACTCATCCTGCAAAGAGCTCCCATCCTGCTGTCATGTCTGAGAAACAGATGGAAGAAGCTCTGTGTCCACAGGACCTTCCACAAGAGGTACATTCACCTTCATCACTTGATGTTTACTCCTACAGCCTCTCTAAGTTTAGATTTAGTAACTAACTAAAGCAAATGGGCTCATTGTGAGGGTAATGTACTGTCAATCAGGTCTCCTAACAGTTGAATTGAATGCCTCAATGAGGCAAAAGATAAAGGCAATTTTAAGATGGATGTGAACCTTTCTGGAAATTTTCCCTTGGCCCAAGGATCACTGTAACCTGGCACATTTACGGGGTCCCCACAATGCACTTTGTGTGTAACTATTAGTGTTAAATATGATCCAGACATGCTTTGTCCCCATAAAGGATGATAACATGGTGTGTAACGATGTCCCCACAATGCACTTTGTGTGTAACTATTAGTGTTAAATATGATCCAGACATGCTATGTCCCCATAAAGGATGATAACATGGTGTGTAACGATGTCCCCACAATGCACTTTGTGTGTAACTATTAGTGTTAAATATGATCCAGACATGCTTTGTCCCGTTAAAGGAAGATAACATGGTGTGTAACGATGTCCCCATTAAGCTTGTTGAATTGAAGGCGTGTGACAGCAAACACAGGTTGACTTATTAGTCTGAAATATTACAGTACAATTTGGAGATTTCTTTTCCTCTGAAGTCTGGTCTATTGGCATGTGTTTAAGTTTAGAGATCCTTAAGGACAATCATTACTTGAATTATTATGGAGTGGTGACATTACTTTGACCTAAAGGTCTTCATCCTTACATTGTCTATTCTTTACAAATCATTGCAGATGACATTGTGTACCATGGATACTCATCCTTCAAAGAGCTCCCATCCTGCTGTCATGTCTGAGAAACAGATGGAAGAATCTCTGTGTCCACAGGACCCATCTCAACAGGTACATTCACCTTCATCACTTGATGTTTACTCCTACAGCTTCTCTAAGTTTAGATTTAGTAACTAACTAAAGCAAATGGGCTCATTGTGAGGGTAATGTACTGTCAATCAGGTCTCCTAACAGTTGAATTGAATGCCTCAATGAGGCAAAAGATAAAGGCAATTTTAAGATGGATGTGAACCTTTCTGGAAATTTTCCCTTGGCCCAAGGATCACTGTAACCTGGCACATTTACGGGGTCCCCACAATGCACTTTGTGTGTAACTATTAGTGTTAAATATGATCCAGACATGCTTTGTCCCGTTAAAGGAAGATAACATGGTGTGTAACGATGTCCCCATTAAGCTTGTTGAATTGAAGGCGTGTGACAGCAAACACAGGTTGACTTATTAGTCTGAAATATTACAGTACAATTTGGAGATTTCTTTTCCTCTGAAGTCTGGTCTATTGGCATGTGTTTAAGTTTAGAGATCCTTAAGGACAATCATTACTTGTTGTAAATGGTATATTTGATTTTCACTGTATTTAATGTATCAACTTTTCTTTTTGTCTGACCGTGTGTATAAGCTTGTCATGTCTACTGCAGAAAACGTTATGGGCAGTGATGAGGAAGATGGATGCAGACAGGATGGATATCATTCATTTGCTGCTGATGGTATGTTTCAGTAATTTCATGAAGAAAAAATAAAGAGTAAGGTGGTTTTTAATGTACATTTCCTATATGGGTACTGACGTTTCATACTACTGTAGTATACGGTGTACTAGTTCTTTCAGTCTATTTAAAGCCTTCAGCAGCCTTACTTCCCATGTGTTGAAGCATAATTAAGGCTACCAGTATATGCAACATAACCAGTAGCTGAGCAGCCAGGTTGTTGAAATCATTGACCTTCATGCAAGAACCTTTTCATATTCTTATTCTAAATGTCTTACTGTTCACTATGAAATATGTCCTGACAAAATCTCAGTCTGGTAAATGCTAAATGTTCATGTTGACCATCAGCATAAGCAGTAAAATAACCATGTTCCACTGATTATGTTATTTAGAGTTGTCACAATATCAAAATGAGTACCCACGATACTGTACCAAACAAAGTATCACGGTTCCAGGTTTTATTGCAATACCGCAGACTTTTTTAAATTACTATTTTTATGAACTACAATGTATTTACACAAGTTTTAATTATTGATGAGTCATAGACTACAAGGAAATATTTCAACTTTTTTAAATGATAAGCAGTAACTTGTTCTAGGTATATTATGGCCAACACAATATACAGGTGAATTGGTCTCTCCTACCACTACACTATGGTGATGATATTAACTCATTTATTAGCTATATAATATTTAGATTTAGTTATAAATGAAATGTATTGAATGTATTTATTTATTGCAGTGGTTTGCACAGACAACTCTTAAGCTGTAGTAGTTATCTGAAATCAAAAAATAATCAGACATTATATTAAATTAATAATTAAATTTTTCCTGACACCCTGCCTAACCTGACTGCACGTCAGCAGTGTAAACCTATAACAGTGTAGAGAGAGCTGGTTCCAAAGCAAAGAAGCCTGGTAACTGAAGGCTCTACCTTCCAGTTTGTTTTAAAGATACTGGGAGTCACTAACAGACCTGCATTCTGGGAGCCTGCTCTGGTAGGACAGTAGGATATGATGAGGTCTTTCAGATAAAGTAGAGTATCTATCTTCCCTCTGGCCAAGAATGTCATCCGATGTCCAACATAACAGTCTATGAGAGACTGGAGAGAGTGTGTGAGCGCGTGTGAGTCTGTGTGAGGGTCTGTGAGAGAGTCTGTCTGAGTCTGAGTCTGTGTGAGAGAGTCCGAGTCTTTGTGAGAGTCTGTGTGAGAGAGTCCGAGTCTTTGTGAGAGTCTGTGTGAGTCTGAGTCTGTGAGAGAATCTGTGAGAGTCTGACACCCTGTCCCAAAGTCTGCACTCACGGACTGTTTTGATGCATTGCATGGCACTGAAGCCTCTCTCAACAGATAATGTGGTAAGAGGCATGACCAGGATGAGCTGGCCTGTCCGGGCCAGTGACTGACCAATCGACATGCCCTGCATGGTCTTTTACTGGCCCCGGGCCAGCGGGCCATGGGTTATGTCAAACCCTGAACACCAGTGGTGGCTTGAATGTAGGTTTATGTCAGCTGTAAACCGATGGACTGAGTGCTGAACACTGTGATCAAATCACTGACAACAGATGCTTCTGATCAGCCTCATAATTTCACTTGTACTGACACAGAACTTGAAACTGTAGCTTCTCCCTTAAACTGTTACTAAAACCTTTTATTTGTGTTTCCTTCATTGCAGGTAGAGCTCCACAGAAACGAAGACCCTGGCAAGCATCAGAAATCAGGGCAGTAGAGAGACAAATGATTCAGTTCATTCGGTCTACTACAGTACCAACAAAGACCGATTGTGAGAAATGTTTAAGAGCTGAAGCTGAAAGTCTCCGTAAGCGAAACTGGCAGAATGTGAAATTCTATGTGTACAATAGAATTACAGCATTAAAAAGGAAAATGCACCCTAAATAGTTTAGTTAAAATCCACCCAGTTCCAGCCTCGTAGAAGTTCTCCTTTATTATATGTTCAGTTGATGATCCTTCTCTTCTGAGCTTTTGTCAGCTGCTCCTTCTTCTTGGCTATTGAGTAGGTTGTCACCTCACTGTTAAACAACACTGTTTGATGTTTTTGTAGATTTTTCAGCAAAACGTGTGTGTGTTTCTTTAAGTTGAATGTTAAACTTAAAATGGAATTTCATGAAGCCAATCTGGCAGGTATTTCTTTAAAAGCTCAAAAGAGTTTTTATGAGAGTCTGAGAGTCTGTGTGAGAGTCTGAGAGTCTGTGTGAGAGACTGTGAGTCTGTGTGAGAGACTGTGAGACTGAGAGTCTGTGTGAGAGTCTGAGAGTCTGTGTGAGAGACTGTGAGTCTGTGTGAGAGACTGTGAGTCTGTGTGAGAGACTGTGTGAGAGTCTGAGAGTCTGTGTGAGAGTCTGTGTGAGAGACTGTGAGTCTGTGTGAGAGTCTGTGAGTCTGTGTGAGAGACTGTGAGTCTGTGTGAGAGACTGTGAGTCTGTGTGAGAGACTGTGAGTCTGTGTGAGAGACTGTGAGTCTGTGTGAGAGACTGTGTGAGAGTCTGAGAGTCTGTGTGAGAGTCTGAGAGTCTGTGTGAGAGACTGTGAGTCTGTGTGAGAGACTGTGAGTCTGTGTGAGAGACTGTGTGAGAGTCTGAGAGTCTGTGTGAGAGTCTGTGAGTCTGTGTGAGAGACTGTGTGAGAGTCTGAGAGTCTGTGAGTCTGTGTGAGAGACTGTGAGTCTGTGTGAGAGACTGTGAGTCTGTGTGAGAGACTCTGAGAGTCTGTGTGAGAGTCTGTGTGAGAGACTGTGAGAGTCTGTGAGTCTGTGTGAGAGACTGTGAGAGTCTGTGAGTCTGTGTGAGAGACTGAGAGAGTCTGTGAGTCTGTGTGAGAGACTGTGAGAGTCTGTGAGTCTGTGTGAGAGACTGAGAGAGTCTGTGAGTCTGTGTGAGAGACTGTGAGAGTCTGTGAGTCTGTGTGAGAGACTGAGTCTGTGTGAGAGACTGTGAGAGACTGTGAGTCTGTGTGAGAGTCTGTGAGTCTGTGTGAGAGACTGTGTGAGAGTCTGAGTCTGTGAGAGAGTCTGAGTCTGTGAGAGAGTCTGAGTCTGTGAGAGAGTCTGAGTCTGTGAGAGAGTCTGAGTCTGTGAGAGAGTCTGTGAGAGAGTCTGAGACTGTGAGAGAGTGAGTCTGTGTTAGACTCTGTCACAGACTCAGACTCAGTCTGTATTAGAGTCTGTGGGAGTCTGAGTCTGTGTGAAATTCTGTGAGACATATGAGAATGTGTCTACTCAAGCCTGGATCAGTCAACACAAAACCTGGCAAGAACCTTGTTCAGGCTCTATGTGCACACACTGGGCCTGTGCCTTCACATATCAGCAGGCAACTGGTCAGTTATCAGTTCCATGAATCTGGATCCTGTCACTGAAATAATTAAGAATGACCATGTCATCACTGAATATGGGCAGCACTTGCTCAATAAATGTGCATCAAGTCAACAGTGCATCTGTGAAAAAATGCGTGAACTGGGACGATTGCTAGACAATGCCAGGAAACATACTCCATTAAAAAAGATGGAGGATCTCATTAATCCTGCAAATTATCTAGAGATGGTCAAAGCTGAGGGTCTGTGAGTCTGTGTGAGAGTCTGTTTGAGAGTCTGAGTCTGTGTGTGAGTCTGTTTGAGAGTCTGAGTCTGTTTGAGAGTCTGTGTGAGGGTCTGTTTGAGAGTCTGAGTCTGTTTGAGGGTCTGTTTGAGAGTCTGAGTCTGTTTGAGGGTCTGTTTGAGAGTCTGAGTCTGTTTGAGGGTCTGTTTGAGAGTCTGAGTCTGAGTCTGTGTGAGGGTCTGTTTGAGAGTCTGAGTCTGTGTGAGGGTCTGTTTGAGAGTCTGAGTCTGTGTGAGGGTCTGTTTGAGAGTCTGAGTCTGTGTGAGGGTCTGTTTGAGAGTCTGAGTCTGTGTGAGGGTCTGTTTGAGAGTCTGAGTCTGTGTGAGGGTCTGTTTGAGAGTCTGAGAGTCTGTGAAAGAGTCTGTGAGTCTGGCTTCATGAAATTCTCTCACAATCTGGCAGGTATTTCTTTAAAAGCTCAAGAGTTTTTATGACATCACAGAGGTTGTGGAACTTGTGCATGTGTATGTTTTTTTATACACATAATGTTATTGTCATTGCAGAATTTTGATTTATGCAATGTAAACAATTTCACTTTGATCTTGTTTCATTAAAAAGTATGTTGTGCAGGTCAAACCAGTTTGATTTCTGGGTGGGGTGGTAGTGTGTTGACTGAGTAGTAGCAAAGTCCTTTGAGGAAAATCATGTAACTTGGCAGTTATTTCAGGCTAACAAGACCAGACACTATCTACATTTATGAGGATAAAGCCAAAACTTCTCTTCCAGTGATCACTGGGACATTGAAACTACATGTATGCAATCCCTGACCAATTCTGGTTGTGGAAATGTGGTGGATGGTGGAAATGTCCAGTAGTTCTGTCAAATCTTCCTTGCTGTCTTAACCACCTTCTTTAGAGCCTGCTGTTCTGCCTTTGCACAGCTATTAAACTACACCCTATGGTATCAGGGACTCTGCATGATTCTAGGTGCTGCTACAGTAGATGTGAAACTCAACATTGTGTTGTAGTTTAACTCCATCTTTGTAATGTTTCATTTCATCCCAAGTGCAACAATATTTACTATATTATTTTCCATTTTAATATAAAAAATAGGTCCCCACTAGGTCCCCACTGGTAAAATATAAATCTGTGTGAAGTATGCAAATTTATGCAAATGTTGTCCCCTGTAAGCAGGTTAACTCGTTTTGACAGGAAGTCCCCATAAAGCATGTGAAAAGACAAAACATTGACTTTTCAAAGTTTTGAAGGTGTGTTTAGGCTTACTAACCAATGTCTACTTTACCTGATTTTTTTCACACTTGTAAAACCTCTAGAAAGGGTGGTCCCCACAAGTGATGATTGAAAACTTGGTCCCCATGGTTCATGGAAACAAGTATGTGTGTATGTGTGTGTGTGTGTGTGTGTGTGTGTGTGTGTGTGTGTGTGTGTGTGTGTATGTGTGTGTGTATGTGTGTGTGTGTGTGTGTGTGTGAGAGAGAGAGAGAGAGAGAGAGAGAGAGAGAGAGAGAGAGAGAATGAGGACATTAGCATCTCAGAGCAGCTGTGTGAGTCTGTCTCTTATCTCATTGGATGTACACTAATTTCACAGTATCTGTTTCTGTCTCTTAATTGGTTGCTCTCCAAAAGAAGACATGGACTGTTGGCACAAATGATTGACTACTAATACTTTGAAACCAATTATAGTTATCAGTGCTGGCTGCACTAATCAAATCCTACTGTAAACTCATTAAGAGCCTTCTTACTCTCAGAACACTCTACAGACAGGGAACAAAAGAGAGGAAAACCTTAATGAAGTGTGTAGAAATATATTAAATACAGATGTGTAACATGCAGACAGTATTCATTTAATCAATGAAAACCTTTGAAAACAAGAACTATGACAAAATGCATTATGTTTTCACCCTCACATATTGTTCATATTCTATTCATGTTTCAGAGAGCAGAGAGAGTGTATTTTTTAGCTCATTTATGGAGAAAAAACTGCTGCTATCACACAATATCATGTCCATGGAAATATAACATAGCAATAATGATGGAAATGTATTTAATGTAAAGGTAAAATGATCAGAACTTTATGGAAGTGTGGGGTTTATTGTAGAACCATTAGAGCCATCAGTCTTCACTGCTACATCATAAAAACTACTATCTTATTAAAACTATGAACTATTCATTTCACTAAAACACATGGCAATAGATACAGAGATCATTTGACCCAGAACAGACTCAATGGACAAACATTTGTAGCATCTATACAAAAATATGACATTTAAAATATTTTCTTTTTTTGTGCATTTTGGGCCACTTTAGGAAAAGTCATCAAATTTCAGAATAAAAGACAATTGGGGTGTTTGTACAGCTGTTGAATAGATAAGTACATATGACCTGAACAGTATGTAAGGGGTTAATCAGTGAATAAAAACAAGTAATGTCGAAGCTGGGCAAATGGACAAATGAACTATTTACTGTTTTCATGCAATATCTGCGTGCATCTGTGGAAACTCACACTGTAACTCCTGATTAGTAAAACAGTATATTCCAGCAGTTTAAACAGATTCTGTGTCCTTTTCAGACTATGTTCACATTACAGGCCTGAATGCTCACTTCACATGTTTTTGTATTGATGGTTAACATTGATGTTTATTAGTGTATGTAGCTCAGGTGTGAACACTGCTGAGGTTCTAAACTGCCATGGATGCAGAGATTAAACTGAGTAGTGAGCTACAGAAGAATAACAACAGTAAAGTCATGTGTGTGATAGTCAATGGTAGTAGATGACATGGCAGTGCCAGATTTCAGTTACAATAAGTTCCTTCCACTTCAACTTGAATAGAAGCTTCCTTGTTTCACCAGTTTTGTGTTATAAATAAATTCACCTTGTATAGGAATGGGAGTTATCTTTAAATCTAACAGTAAGAGTAAAAGACTAACAGCTACCTTTGAACTATTCTTGTTCAGGACATACAGGGGAAAAGCCCAGCATAAGTCTACAGGATTACTATCAGGAATTATTTAGTGTAAAGCAGAGCTGCACAGATGCAAGAGCTAAAGCCAGGGTAACTATGGCAACCACTATGTACCCACATAAGCATTCCATCAGCGGTCCTCCACGGTTATTTTGTATTCAGCAGCATGAAACACACTCAGGGGAGCTGTCCAGTGCTGAATCCCTGTGGGTTGGCATTAAAAAGCCTCTGCTGGAGAGGGAAATTAAAGAAGTCCTGAATATTTGATTTCAAAAGAAGCAGTCATCAAATAACTGCATTGCAACAGGAAATATACATTTTGCAGCGATCAGGTGTAGACCAACTCTAAATGTAGCTGACAGGTTTCTTTTTATTTCATTATGATGCATCATTACCATTACTTAGGCTCTCTTTACTAGTATATGAATGGAATTATAGCTATAGAATAACCAGCAAGAAAGCCACAGGGTTGAGTTATTATAGCACCGCTATGCCATAACTAAGGTGATTATTCAGTAAATGACTGGCTGTCTCACATTCATGCAGCTACTTTATGGAGAAATGTATTTGTTTAAATTGATGTTTTATAACTGTTTTTGGTTTTATTACAAATTAGTTTGAGTTGTTTAAAGCTTTTAGTAAAGAGGAAGAATTCCCCCAAACTAGCTGTTAGAAAGACTAAGAGAGAAACTTTAGTTTGTTGTTCTTCTTTCCTTTTGGGCCAGTTAATATGTTACAGTCTACTAAGCTGGTTAATATTACTTTTTTCCAATGTGCGTCATAGAATGATAATTGAATTATATTAAATTATGTTTTAATGGTTGTTTAATCACAACCTGTTTATTAATATATAACGTATAATAATGTTTCGAGACCACATCCTCACACATCCACACATCTGTTCCATCACCTGTACCATCTGCTGATGAAGAATTATAATTAAATGTCCACTAAATGAAGACTTCCAGTCCCTGACTTTTTAATGGAAGTCTCCTGTCCATATTGAGCCACTTCAACCAGTATTAATACACGAGCAATGGCCTCCTAATGCTGTCTGTGACATCCTCCTAATGCTGTCTGTGACATCATGAAGATGCAATTCTTTAAAAACTTCTCACAAATATATAGTTTCATTTTTTTAAAGCTCAGTAATTTCCTAAAACAGCTGCTAACTGGAGTTTCAACATGTTACTCAAACAAGAGGAAATGGAGCGTTTGTCTGGGATTATTTTCAGCGGCGGACGAATCCACATTTGGTTCTGCAGTGAGTGTTTCTGGCAGCAGGAGTGTGTGGGATTAAGTCAAGATACACTACAGTGTGTGTGTTCATGGTGATGAAGGAACGTGTGAGACCAGCTGTAGCAGCAAACAGCGTCAGCATGAGCATGACTTTCATCCAATAAAAGCACTATTTGGATGCTCTGCCTGAACTAGCACTTCTGGATCTGGTTTGGGTATTTTTTTATTGGACTTTGACAATAAGAAAAACATAGATTATTTTACTTTATTTTTCTGACTATGTGAATTTTTTCTTCTGTGTATTTCACCATTTAATCAGGACCATTTTTGGCCAGGTAAGAGATATCACTGTGTAATGATCAGTTCCAGTGCAGTAAAACTTCATTACAACAGATTAAAGATGTACTGTAGTAGTTTGGACAAACAATCAAACATTGCTTATGTCACATTTCCACTGAATGCTTGATATAGCAATGATTGGAATCTTTACAAGCATTATGTTATCCTTGAAAAATCAATGATCTGATGGTAAGATTCTCACAAAATCATTCAGATCAACACTTTTATACAGTCCTGCATAACAAACATTGATGTTGTAACAGTCCTCAGTCTTTTTTAATCATATGTTTCACAGTCACTGTGACAATACATTAAGTGTAGGCAGCTGAACAATCGACTCAGTTTGGTCACATGTCTTTGTAAGTAGTTCAACATAATATATTTTTAACATCCAACAGTTAAACAGAGGATAAGGAGGAATATTACTGCTGGACCAAATTGGAATTTTCAGTATGAGAAACACACTCATAAAGTGAGAAGCCAACTGAGACTGAGATACAGGCATATAAATATCTCTGCACTCTCACACAGGAACACATCCATATTTATTGGCTGACAGAGTTTGTGATACTCTTGTGATTTTAATTATGCTCATTGGCCATCTGGAGCCTAGGCTTTATGAGAAACCTGTTAATTTATTATGAGTCTAATAATTTCTAACACATATCTGCTTCTCATAAACAGAATGAAGCACAGTGGAACAAACTGATGAGTTAGTTGTAGTAACGCCTGCATGTTTGCTCCAGGCCACTAGGGGTTTAATGACAATGTTTCAATCCTACTTGGATGTTCATCAAGTAAAAATGACATCAGCAATGACATCACTTTTAACAAGAACATCTGACATTGTTCTTGTTAAAACACTACATAAATTATATATGCCTGAAAATGAGGAAAAGCATCATTGGTCCCATTTAATTAGAGGCTTTCTCTTCCAAAGTTAATTTGAAATGATCTGAAAAAAGTAAAATATACAGCTAAAAACACAAATTATTAAATTACATATTCTATAAATAATATAAATGACTTCATCTTTAGCTTAATTACAGTTTCATGTTTTGAAACCAAATAAAATCCTCTTGGTTTTGAGTGAGAGTTTTTAAATCCATTAAATGCAATATGAACATAGAGTACAATAGTTAATCTGGGTTTATGCTGGGATTGTATAATCACTCTTAAAGACATAATTACCATACTTCCCTCTCTCTACTTACTCATTTCATTTATTTTTTGCTACAAGCCCAAATAGTGAAAAAAAGAAATCCAGCCTCTGATGGAATGGAATAAAACAAGTAGAAGGACATACAAGCTCAGTTGGTACACACAAAAACTCAGATCTTCCATGAACACATCAACACTTGAGTTCATTAACCTTTATAGCACTTCGTTGATTTTCTTTTACTTTTTTGACTTTATTCTGTAAACATCTATCCTGCCCGTGCCTCTCTGTGAGGTTGCGCTCAGCGGGGCGCATGCCAGCCTCGCGGGCTCTTCAACTCACACTCCCCCAATATGACACTGTCACTCCCGGTAGATCTCCGGCTTCCTCTCCTCCATCAGCGAGGGCAAAAGACCAGGGAAGCAACGCACAAAGCCGCTGGAGCAGCAGCTTCAACTCTCCCCTCCTCAGCTGCTTCAACAGTCCAGATAATTCTCTACCACACCCAACTCGCAGCTCTCTGTCCGGCCGCCTTTACATCCACAAACGGACCCCGACATCAGCGACCGTCCATTTCGAATGATTCCTGCATAGGATGTATTCCCTATCAACCTCAGCCACATTAAACTAAAGCTTCATTGTTTACTCAGCGGCAGCAACAGCCACGGTTCTCCCGCACTTCCGGGTTTTCGACAAAGCCCGCCCGGATCGGCACGCGTGACGTCACAGAGCCCTGTAGCCCCACGGCCACAGGCCCCCCTGGCGGGGGCCAGGTAGTATTGTGCTACTCATTCTACTCAGACTTGTGAGTATTTATACCAATGGCACAAGACATCAGTTCTTCATCATACGTTATCCATCTCCACTACTTTGTAGTAAAGAATTCATTATTCATTTAAAGTCACTTCTACATTGTCTTTTTCCATTTACCAGCTGCAAGCTTCTCATGCAGCTACTCTAACATCACAACATATCACAAATACAACTATCCTGATACTGCTTCTATATCATCAGATAAGTATAAGCACCCCCTGCAGTTTTCCTGCTTCAACCACAGCACTTAGCTTCTACCGGACTTTGGGCACAGGGATACCTGCGACCCCTGCTGTTTCCTCACTCCGACCGCAGTGTTTTGCTTAGACAGGCACAGCGGGCACCACGATGTCAGCGACCCATGCTGTTTCCTTACTCCAGCTGCAGCATTTCACTTACTCATGGACATCGGGCACCACGATGATCGTTCTCTGCCAAATGGCCAGCTGAGACCTCCCCCTTTCACACGTTTAACGTAACCTACCTGTCGTTCTATCCCACCACTACAACGCCCCTTTCACACATTCAGTGTAACACACATGTTGTCCTATTTCGTCACCATAACTATTTCATTATCGATGCCTCTTAGAGCCTCTCTTCATCTCCGAATTCAGACAAGCACCTAATCATTCCTGTTTATACCAGCACTCTGTCCACGCATCATCGTCGCACCATTCTTAAGATCCGCTCAGTCTTGGTAGAGGTTTTTGGGGCTCCTCGCTGCCCGGGTGCTGCAGCGGATCTTTCATACGGCCTCTCCACACCACATCAAGAGCACAATGATTCATTCAAATCTCGTTAATACATTTGTCAAATGTATCTCATTGGTGGTGTGGTCCTTGCTCGAAACAATCATACTAAGGACCCACTTTTCTGTCTCCTTATCACCAACAGACCAGAAAACTGTGTATTTAGTCTGAAGTTCCGTCTATAGTTAACATGCCAATCATCTCATATTATAGCAGACTGTTGAGCATTGCTCAGTGCTGTCATTACACTTAGATCACCGAGGCTCTAAAAACATAATTACCACAGTTTTCAGCATAATAATGACACATTTCAACTCCATTTGGTGGCTTTTGAAACATTTAAACCAGTAATTTAAAGTTACAATCCAATTTAATGGCTCACTTACCCCTCTCTCTCTCTCTGTCTCTCTCTCTCTCTCTCTCTGGCACCTTTATCTCTTTTTCACCTTAACTCCTCTCCTCTACAGCCTTACCTTAACTCACATCTCTCTCTCTGTCCCTCTGCTATCGTCACTTACCCCCACATATCTTCTCCTTCCTCCCTCAGCTTCTTTTATTCCCTCTCTCCTTCCCTTACTCTTTAAAGCAGGTGCAATCTTTACTAGAACCACAAATGAACTCGTTACAGCGCTGTTATCCCAGTGAACCTGATGAATGTGACTTTAGCTACACAACTATAGACTCTCACAGCCTTAATCACAAGGAAAATGACTTTCAAGTGCAACGAATTTATCTTGTAGAAGCTGGTGGAGGGAGAAGAGGGAAAAAAACAAAGGAATCATCAAGAATGATTCAAGCTCAGTTAAAGGACTGCTGTGAAACAATCAGCTGTTCAGAAAAATATTTGGCTGTTACTCGTCCTGCATTCTGTTTCACCCAATAAAATATTCATCATATAGATATAATTTTATAGTATTAAGCCTCATCCATTTGGTTGTTATATGACTCTTAAAATCCACCGGCCTTTACAAATGCATAAAACCCCATCTGGAATACACTTTAATTAAAACAAATGTGCTGCTGTGATTTGAGACAAGCTAAAATTCTCATTGTAATACTTTAATATGACTGTGTTGTCAGGTTGTCACATTTAGTATCTGAGAGTGCAAAGCAAACACAAAAAGTTACAGAGTTATACACTGTAATGTTCCATGAGCACATGATATTAGGTGGCTACAATTTTACCTTCTTTTAAAAGCCTTTCTAGCCCTTTTTTATGACACTACTACCACTTTCTACCTATGTATAAGAGTGGACACGCAACATTTAGCTATACTGTGTGTTAATACTCTCAAATATCTCCATCAGTGTTCATCAAACTCTACTTTGTACTAGATCTAGCTGGCTACTACCTACTGTATATTCCCTCTAACCCTAATGACAGGTTTCTATCATAGCCATAATTATGAGTTGAGATCCTTCTGCTGCTCTTGATGTGACATTCCTCCAGCAAAAGAGAGACTAGAGCAAGGGTGTCAAACATAGGCCACTAAGAGGTACACTCCGGCCCACTGGGTAACTTTAATAGTAATTTCAATTTTTCTGATATTTAAGAGTTGTTTTTTTCCCCCACCCTGACCAGAATACAATTCTCTGGAATAACTATGTATACATATTGTGGTCAGATAAGATAAGATAAGATATTCCTTTATTAGTCCCATAATGGGGAAATTTACATTATTGCAGCAGCAAAGTGGACAGTAAAAAAGTGTCAATAAAAATAATAAAGAACAATAAATAAGTACAAAATAAAAAATATAGGAAATAATAATAGTAACCTTATGTACAAAAGTAAATAAGTGATATTGATGTTGAGTGATAATATACTTGAGTTGAGATTTAAACAGGTTTAAAGTGAGAATATATAAATATATATATTGCACGGTTGAACTGAAAGGAGGAGTACACCTAAAATACTGATATTACACAATAGTGAAGATTAACCTATTCATATACCATTAATGCATTCATATATTGAACATTGTGCAAAATATTGGGCTGTATGTGGCCTCTGAACTAAAATGAGTTTGACACTTCTGGTTGTTGATTTAAAGAGGATTCATGGGAAATCATAACTTCATATGTGTTACTCAGTGGAAATGATGTTCTTTAAATAACTAAGAGACTGTTCACAGCTAATGTTAATGTCAGATGAGATTTATTTTTGTGAACTGCTTCGAAGAATATATAATATATGATTTTGGTATTGGTTTGATGTTTTAAATGATTTGAATAATTCATGATGTGATAAATATATTCTTTATATTGTTGTGTATGTAGTTTGTGTTTGGGTGTTAGGGCGGTGCTACTAGTTATGTTTTCGAGTGGACATTAAAAATAAACAAGTTGCTGTTTCTTACCCACAACCTGAATTAGATTTAATCCATGTGATGCTAACCTACACTCAGCATTACATTAGTATTATTCTTTTAATTATCTGTAATGTATAGTGTTTCCTTCTTCTCTTTTTGTGTCTTTATCAGTCTTCTTAGTCTGTTCATCATACTTGTAGCTTCATTTCTTATACAGACCTGAGCTTATGGGAGGCTAGAGATTTGCTTATCATGGACATTGAAATGTGGGTAACTACTTCCACTGCGTTTCCTGTGCCTGACACAGAGATTAAGAAGCAGCCACACTAAGTTTTAGGGTCAAAATAGTGTATGAGGTTTCCACAGAGCAGGGCCAGCACTGCACTACACTTCATATCATCAGTCATCTTCACTGGCTGACAAATGTTCAAAGGAGTCCATAAAAGACACCAGACATGATGTTCAGTTAATGATGGAGGACATGCTGTTTAATTCTTAATGTGGCTCTCTATGTAATTTCTCTCAGCAGGGACCCACAGCAGCTGAAGCTGGAGCAAGGCTGTTCATCTTGTCCTGAGACATGAATCTACTCACACATGAACATGTGTCTGTAGCTACAACCATTTCCTAACCCATTTACAGCTATGTATTAGATTTACTGTACAAGTATTTTCTGTTGAACAGCTCATGTTACATTTTCTCACACAGAGAAATTACCTTTCGCGCTGTGAATCATAAGATACATCTAGAGCAATAGGGAAATCAATTACAGCGAGCTTTTTACTCAGTTCATTTATTCACTTTATGAAAAGAGGACGCTGATACAAAGTATTTATCTTATCTTGTTTTTCAGTGCACTTGCTGCCTGTATATCTATGGTCCCTGAATGATTTTAAAAGGTTTTTTTGACCTCTGACCTGTTCCTTAAGTGCATCATCAGTACACTTTTGGAGTTATGTCCTCTGGGGTTGGTAGAATGATTTTCATTGAACATATATTTATATTCTGTTTAAGATGTTCTATCAGAAGGATGTGCATGTATGTGCAACTACCCAGCCAGCATGACCATGTGGGCCCCACATGGGTTAAATCTGGGCTACGTGGGTACTGAGTTGGTGGGTCCCACATGGTTTCAGTAAGATAGGCCCCTCATATGAAGCCCATGTGGGCTGACTGTGTGAGCCCCATAAGAGATGTAGGTGGGCTAAGCGGGCATGGGCATAAAAGGGAAAATTGTATGGGCAATATATTGTTTCAGAAACATGGGCCCCACATGTGTAACTCACACAGTTGGGCCCTACCTGAAACCCAGTCAGAACCCACTTGAAGCCCATATGGGTAAACACAAGTGGGACCAACATGGACACTGCAGACAAACCCACGTGCATTCCAAATGTAACCCTTATGGGGCCCACATCGACATTCTGGCTGGGTATAGATGTGTCTCTTCTCAATAGTTGTACTTTTAGTACATCATCAGGCCAAACGTACTTGACCTTCAGACTTTGAAGACTTGAATCAAAAGCTATGAGTGCATTTCAACAGTCGATCTACAGTAGACAGTCACAACAGCTTCAAGGTGGACACCCAAGATTTGTGTCACCAATTCAGTATCTGAACACATGTGAAACTTTGTCATAGTTAGCATTTGACTTCTTGAGTTATTTTGTGTCTTGACCTTCATCCACCAAAATCTAATCAGTTCCTCTTCAGGGGCCACATCCTTCAAAGGCTCATTTGAAGACTCAATGAGTCATAGTGGTGTGATCAAGGTGGTTCCATTTCAAAAGCTGCATCCTTCTTTGGACAAATTTGGAGGTTTTATTTTTGGATGGATTCTTTGTGGCCCAACCTCTTGTTCCAGGCTAAAACTTCCCAATACGTGTTTAGTTTATCCAAATCACTGATTCTTGAGACTTTGGCAAAAATATGTCCCACTAAGAATAGTATTGCTTTATGAATTACATTTTCTTATTTAAAATAATCAGAGTTGATCATCTGAGGATATTTTGCAGAAATGCATGTGTTTAAAATTTTATAAATTATTTGATTATATGCAAAGCCAGTATCACAAAATCAATGTGTTCTCAGACAAGATCTTATCATTTCATATAGCATTTGATATAAAACTCTGAAAAAATTATTTAAAATGTATAATGTATATGCCAGATGAAAGAATGAATTGAAAAAAGCATTAAAAACTACTATCAGTTCATTTTCAACAATATTTACTTTAATTTTGTGGTTGCCAAAAATGTTTCCCAGGTTTTTGTCAACACTGTCAGATATTTATTAATAAGCAATAAATTCAGACTACATGGTCAGTTATATTACTGAGGACACTCTTTCCAATCTGCACATCTGATAAATGAAACAAGGTCAAACAAGCTTATTTATTATTTTTACCTGTTTTAAATCTGCTGTGATGTTTTCAGGCATGTGAGGAGCTGCTAACACTGAGACTGGCCCGACTCCTGAGATGATCACCAGTCAACGGCCGTCATCGTCTCAGTGTCAGTATGATCAGATCAGATCTGTGCAGTGGTCAGTGTTTGGCTTTAATGTCTTTGTACTATTTAGAAGATAAATGTTGCTCTCACAGATGAAATCTAACAATTGTAGCTGTCACGTTAGTTTGTCTGAAAGTAAATCAGATAGAACAACAGTGCTGCCTCTGAGGCTCAGTATGTACTGATATCACCACATCTACATAATTAAATGTATTTAAATGAACAGATCAGTCCATATTAAAATGTGTCTTATTTTATTAAGGTGCATAACAGTTTGAATGTTTATAAGAGTGGCATATTTACTGCATCCCTCTATCAATGAGCTTGTTTTATTTGTGAGAAAAAGTGTTAGTGAGTTTGAGTTGAGATGATTTTATCACAGGTAGGTGTGTTGAAGCTGAGCTGTTGCTGTCAGCCCTTTCTACTCCTCTCTATTACTCTCTCTACACAGAGAAGTTTAAAAAATCCAGTTCATTAAAATGAAGTACATTTTATTTCCAGTGGTCACAACTATACAACATATGTAAAATACATAAGAAGTGGAATAACAGGCTTCTAATTCAATATTATAAATATAAGGCCTTATAAAGTGTATTAATGTATATCATCTCCTGCAGCTGTCAAGGTTGCTAGGTAACAGGGGTAGTGCTTGATGACACAAGGTTAAAAGAGGGAACAGCTGGTGACGCAGGTGAAGGTCCTTTGTAGACCAAACCTTCTCATTTAATAACAAGCCTTTGTAGACCGTGCTGTTGGAGGGCCCTTTCATTCAGACATAGCTCTGGAGTTTAAGTGGAGATGTGTGGCAAATTTGAATAAATTCCCTAAAGGCATTCTGGAGATATCACATTCATGAGAAATGGAGGGATGGAGGGATGGCCAGATGACTCTAAAAGATAATTCATCTGAAAACCACAACAAAGTGGGCAAACCTCAGGGTCAACACTCAATAGCAAGTCAGTTATAACACTGGTTTGAACTTAATCTATCAATAACACTGCAGTGTAATCCTCTACTGTACTGGATCTGGTGTGTGTGTGTGTGTGTGTGTGTGTGTGAACTTGTGCATGATGATTAATTCCATCTATTCAAACACTAAGCATTGGCCTAGATGAGAAACTCCAGGATGAACTGTGGACAACTCAGACTGCTTAGAGCCAAAACACAACAAAATGAATCTAATTGGACCACAGTAGTGCTCGAAGCAAAGTGAAGACACCCCTTAATGAAACCAAATTAAAAAACAAATTTGAATAAAGATGAAAAAAAAATAAATTGCAAGACCATTTTACAACCCATCGCTTATAGCTGTTAGGGGCATAGAAAAAGTTTGATGCTGAAAATGCTGAGTCCATGCCTGTAGGAGAAAAAAATGAACATTCCTATAAGAGTATATCTGGTCAGATATCTTTATATGAAGAGACCACTGATGATTCTTAATATGTCATTGATTGAACACACTGTACATAAACTACAAACAAAATAAAACTCCCAAACGCTATGGGTAGTGGCCGCCAAGTTCGCTGAAACCCTGCCCCCTAGCAAGTGTCACCTGTCAATCAAAGTCACCACCTCTACCAGAAACATGGACGCTATGTCTGAGAGCTTTATGCTGCTAACTCAGCTGCTAGCTCGGTGGCTAACTCAGCTAACTGGCTAACTGTAGACTGTAGTAGTAGTAGTGTGTGCTGAATGTATTTATACCTACAGCAGCAGGGCGCCCACTAAATCCTGAACACAGAAATGTTGAAACACAGTTTGTGAAGCCTAGCTCCACAATTCAAATCTAAATGGTTGAAATGCTTTTTACACCTTTTTTAGAAATACATTTATGACCTATTTAATGTGTTTAGAAGAAAATTTAATGTATTTAGAAGAAAATGAATTCACTTTACACAGTCTTTAATGATCATATATCATATAGTATTACAATATTAAATGCCATAAGTTAACCAAACTGACAGCTGAGAGGGAACATAATGAAGAGCTGAGTATAAAAGCACCCAGGTTGTGTTTGAAGTGGCAGTTATAGTGAAGGCACTTCCACCACTTCAAGAGCTAGTTCAACTGGAAGCACTAAAAGGAGTTGAAGTGTCTGCTGAAAGAAGTTAGTGTCAATTCAAAAGTCAGTTCAATTGTCTACACTGACAGAGAAAGCAGCATTAGAGGAGTTCAAGAGGCCTGATGCTGTCACTGCAACACTGAAAGAAGTTGAAGTGGAAACAGAAGCACGACAGAGAATTAAGTGGCAGATTCAATTTGACTGATGAAACACATGAAGTGTCCAATGAAGTAAGGTGGAAAAAGACTTGAAGTGGCTCAGCTACTTCAACTAGTTAAGTTCCATATAAAATGTAACTACTGACAGAAGCCCATGTGTTGACTGAAGAAATATTAAAGTAAATGTTGTTATCAGTTTAAGTGAAAGGGCTAAGTCACCAGACTCAGACTATCTCTGAGTCTGGTGTCAGTTAAGTTGAACTGAACAACAAACAAATTGAGTGTAAAAAGTAAAGTTAGAATAAAATGAGCCTCTGACCCTGCACAGTGTAAAGCGGATAGAAAAATGAAAGGATGCAATCCTCAACAGACGATAGCTGAGAACAAATGACCTTTAGTGGCTTTATGTGGATTAACCATCCAAAACTAAGTTGGGGGACAATAATACCAAAGACATTTCAACCCGTGGCCATGTTGCCATGACAACAGCTCATGTAAGGAGCAGGACACAGGGTGTAAATTAACATATGTGCCTCTATTTTGATACTTCTTCAATGTGAAAGGGAAAAAAAGACAAAAGGCAACTAATCTATGCAGAGATAGAAAAAGTAGATTCTCTCCAGAAACACTGAGCATTAAAGCAGAATGTACTGGGAGCATGGGGCCAGCTTTAGGCTGGATGTGAACCCAGGCTGGCTCAGCTGTTTTTCAGCCAGGTTCACCCTGGATCTAAACACTGTGGAAGCTAAGGTGGGCTGAGAGCCAGAGAGAGAGAGAGAGAGAGAGAGAGAGAGAGAGAGAGAGAGAGAGAGAGAGAGAGAGAAAGAGAGAGAGAGAGAGAGAGAGAGAGAGAGAGAGAGAGAGAGAGAGAGAGAGCTGGTGGCAGACAGCGGTTTGTGTGACCAGCTTATCAACACAACAGGGGCTCTGGCTGAACAAATTGCCTTCTCTGTTCACTGTGATTAGACTGCAACCAACACACATACACACACACAAATAACCCCCCCCCCCCCCCCAATCCACCCACACACCCACACACACAGTCACAAAGTCACTCTTAAGATGATGTGTTGGCAATCAGAGAGTCGCAACTTCAACATGATTTCCAGCCTCATTTCTTCTCTTGAGAAGGGTCCTTCAAGGACAGTGTGTGTGTGTGTGTGTGTGTATGTGTGTGTGTGTGTGTGTGTGTGTGTGTGTGTGTGTGTGTGTGTGTGTGTGTGTGTGTGTGTGTGTGTGTGTGTGTGTGTGTGTGTGTGTGTGAGCATACACAATAGCTCACTCAGGGTCTTGCTGTAAACCAGTTGATCATCCTTAAGTGAATGCTTCCTGATGACATAAGACTAGCAGAGACAATGTGAGTGTGATGAAGTCATCTTGGTTTGAAGGTGCTACTGTTCATTGTGTTTATCATCTGACAGTTTTCAGCCAAGACATTTGGTCAAATCCCCAGTAATTCAAATATGTTACACCTTTAATCTCACAAACATATTCTAATTATGATAGATGTAGATGATTTATCTGTAAATTCTGAAACTGATTCAAAATGAACTAAAATTAAGTGACTCCAAATATAAACTATAAATAATTACAATAGTTAAGCTTTTAAATGACAAATTCTCAATCAACATGTCACATATCAATGCCATGTTTTCTGGGTCTATTGCCTTGATAAGAGGACCTAAGATTACCCAAATTAATTGTATTTATTTATTACATTATCTTAAATATTTATTTATTTTAATATTCAAACATATATGTATTTATTTATGGTAATATTCAAATCTTTTTTGAAATATTTATTTATGAGTTTCCCTACTGTACATCCATTTGTATTTTACTAACATTCCTACTGTACATAAAGCTTTTCTTTTTAGCTGAGGAATAATGCAAATGTTGAGCCACATGATTATGATAATATGACAGTAATGGTCTCGAAAATGGTCTAGCATTGGTTTGGTCTCAGTCTTGACTCGACCCCCCCCCCCCCCCCGTCTTGGTCTTGACTCGGTCTCACCACCTTAAAGTCTTGATCTTGTCTTGGTCTTGGTATGTTCTGGTCTTGACTCGGTCTCGGGTAAGGTGGTCTTGACTACAACACTATTTTCAGGGTCAAATTTGACCAATTTTTTACATTTAGAGTTGTTAAAACAACATATACACATTTTTTAGCCAAAGTTTTCCTAATGTGACCCACAGAATAAATAACACAAATAAAAATGCTGTTATTGTTTTATTTTTGTGCAGCTGATACACGTTTTTATATATGCAAATGAAGTTTAACCTGTGCTTATTTAAAAAAAAATCAAAAATCAGCATTAAAAATATGTTGTTGTATTCATCATATTCTATAAAATATTCTCCTGGAAAATAAAATAGTGATTCTGAATGTCATATTATCCATAAGATTAATCAAACATTTATTTATGACTGATGGGGAATTTATGTGTAGAGACTAATTATGAATCAGAATATTAACAGTATGTAAGGGTTACAGTTGTCTACTGTCTGCTGCTTGGTGCTGAGCAGGTATTGAGTTTTTAGAGCTTTTCAGTGAGAACAGCTGCCTGTTTCTAGAAATGATGTGCATGACTGAGACTGAAGCAACCCAGTTAACTGTGAGCAGTGAGATGAAAACAATGAGCTAAATAAAACAGTGTGAACATCTCTGTAGAGCTGAGGAGAACAGTAAGAGGTGATCATTCTCTGACACAGTGACTTTACAAATTATACATATGTTACTATAACAATATTGTTTCTTGGGGCCATATTCTATTGTGTATCCAAGTATAAGTATCCAATACAAGTATCCATATATACATATCTTCATTATTTCTCAGCTCACTGGTAAGACAAACTTTAACCCAACTTTAAAGACCATGTAAAGTGAATTCAGACATTTTCTTCTAAACACATTAAATAGGTCATACATGTATTTCTAAAAAAGGTGTAAAAAGCATTTCAACCATTTAGATTTGAATTGTGGAGCTAGGCTTCACACACTGTGTTTTAACATTTCTGTGTTCAGGATTTAGGCTGTGTTCACACTGCAAGCCAAAATCCAATTTTTAGCCAATCTAGATTGGAACCAGATGGCTCTTATGAAGTCTGAACAGTCATAAATCACATGTCTGAGTCTGAACAGCTCCAAACACTCATATCGGATTTGACTGTCTATGACGTCTCTACGCTACGTCACTCTACGCAACACTAGACCCACGCTTATTTGAGGTGTTGTTGCTAATTGATATCAATTATGCGCATTATGTAACACAGCTGTGATTAGCATAAACCCGCCCCTGCTGCTGTAGAGATATGAATACATTCAGAATACACTACTGCTATTACAGTCTACAGTTAGCCAGTTAGCTGAGTTAGCTGCCAAGCTAGCCGCCGAGTTAGCCGTTGAGTTAGCAGCAGAAAGCTCTCAAACGTAGCGTCCATGTTTCTGGTAGAGGTGGTGACTTTGATTGACAGGTGACACTTGGTAGGGGGCAGGGCTTCAGCAAACTCGGCGGGCACTCCCACAGCGTTTGGGAGCAGAGAAAGAGACTGAGTTTTACACAACTTTGAAGCCTAATTTCATATATTTGGCGATTTTTTTAATCATTCAAATTTGGCAGGATGGTTAACAACACACTTTACTGTGGTATGTCAAACTCATATTTATTCTTACTTTACACAGACTTTAAAGAGGCAGCAAACTCAGGCTGCTGTTGAATCATTAACAATCCAACCAAACTAACTTTAAATACAACTTGATGTAAAAGATAAAACATAAGAAGCACAGCTGAACACGACAAATCATGAGGTTTGGATTTAAGACAGTAGCAGCAGATATCATGTTGACTCATTTCCTGTGTGATTGTGCAGGTGACAGCCTGGTATGACTTTAAATAAGATCACTCCAACACAAGTTAGACAATTCATTACTGCAGGAGTTGGAGGCAGATGGCGGTGCGTGACATCATCACACCGTAGGCAACATGATGTAGACTGTGAGTGAAGTCAAATCAGCTCTCATCTCCAATTCTGAATGGAGCAGAAATGTCATTTCTTTACTTCAGTGTGTAAGTTCTGCTGCAGAGCCAAGCACAAGGCATGGCTGCTTCTCATCTATGTGCACACTACAGAGCTGGGGTTAATGACAGTCATTTACTAATGAGCCATACATGAATACAGTTGATAATGTTTGGCTGTGATTTTATTATAAAAATGTAGCACTCTTTTCACAGGATAGCCAACATTTCTTGTCACACTGTAAATGAGATTTGTTTTAAACACAAAACAACAGATAGTTCATCAGTTCTTTATCATTTTTTAATTTATTCTATATTAGTTTTAATACATCTCCAAGGTTGTATTAGATTTTCTGAGTGTCCCTGTCTTGTTTATGTTCATCTTGAGAAGCACATGCATGATACATTTTTATTATTTATTTTCATATATATTCTTAAATGTACTTATTTTATATACATCTCTATTATTATAAAATATGTTTACTTTATTTTAATGTTATTTTTCATTCATTTATTTTAGTCAGTGTTTAAAAGGAACATAAGTGGAATACTATACAGATACTGGATTCTCAGTATCTTGTATTTAATATCTACTCCTAACATTTCCACTTTATTCTACAGTGACTTTATTTTCGTCTTCCTTTTAAATGTTTTTAATATTTTTATGAATCTTTCATTACCTTTTTATCTGATTTATTTTTTATATTTCTATCTTACCTCTGGTGTTTCCTCATTGCAGATTCTTGAGAGTTATGACATTGTTTCCTGAGTTCCTATTTTTAATGATTTTTCTTTCCAGTTTTTTTGTTCCGACTATGTAAAGCATTTTGTGTTACATATTAATGTATGAAAAGTGCTATAGAAATAGAGTTTGATTGCTTGACTGATTTATAGTATTAATTCCCTCTGAAGCCACTTCTAAGTCAGCCCAGTGTAAATGTGAAGTGTACTGGGCAGGGCTATGGTGTAGTGTAAACACACACACCTCTCAAAATGTGAAGTTGGGTTTACACTAATCCCCCCAGGGTGTGTGAGCAGAGTTTACACAGATCAGAACTCCTGATTATTTTGGGTGGGGGTTCATGCACACAGGGCCTCAAAACATTCAGTTTAGTGAACTGAGAACTTTTTCTAATTATTTAAGTCTGCTGCAACACTCCCACAATCACAACTGTTATCAGAAAAGCAAATACACTCCTCTGTTGAATCTTGTGTGAAGTAAGTTACAGATCTGACAGAGTACTCTGGCAATTGAATGGAAAGCAAGAGACTGATGCTGGAGCTCTGCAATAGAACCACAGGCTTTTATTTAGACTCAAATCGAAATGAGTATGTTTTAAGACATATTTTGAATGGTACCATTGTTTTATGATCTTAATCTAAAAAACTATTTCCACAGCACTCAAAGTGTAACAATAACAAAAAGTGATCTCATACTCGCCACTGTCTGGTCTCACTTTTTCTTTTTCACATTAATAGCGATTGGTTCTGCTTTGTCATTTTTTCATACCATGAACACACAGCACTTCCTGCACACATTTCACATTAAAAGTCTTGAAGTGGCTTTTAAAGAGGGCAAACATCTAAAGGAAGACAAAAGCTAACATTGATCAAAAGGTATGGATATTTGTTAGCCTCTGTCAGCCTCTGCCAGCCAGTCATTGGGGGGCGCTGCCTGTACCTTCAGTGGGTTTCAGGTGAGATGAGGAGAAACAAGGCTTCAGAAGAGCTTGGGGCCATGAAGCACGTGTATGTCCTATGCATATGTTTCTACTAGAAAGCTGTCTGTAATTGGTCAACTGATCTCTAGGGAGAGTAAATGGAACTGCTAGGCTGCTGTGGGAACATCTGCATTATTGTAATATTATAGAATGTATGCATGGTTGATCAGGCATTGCAGATCAGGCATTGCAGTGTATATTCTGAACGCTGATCAATAAATAAATAAATAAAAAGCAGCTTTTTTACTTGTCTTATTTGTCATTCCAAGCTCATCTTCACTCATGCAAAAAAATAAAGTAGCATATTCAAATATGTAGCCGCACAGTCACAGTTATTATCGTTCCTGTACTGTCAGCCTGAGCATTGAAAAGACAGACCTACTGTCCCTTTAGCCTCTCAAAAACAAGTTATGTAATAGTCTCTTGGAGTTGTTTCTATATGTGCTACCATGCTACTGCACTAAATCTAAAAAAGGTATCAGAGCAGCAGGCATCAGTCAGTTTCATTACATGATTTTACACATTATAGGACAGTTGAGATGCTGTGTGTCATACATAACTGCTGCATCTTTAAAATGAGGCTGACATGAGGATGTCATGTTTAGCAAATACAATTCCTCCATTCACTTGTCTCTTCATCACATCTCTCACTTGCATCTCTGTATTTTGAGCTAAGATGGGAGAAATGAAAAGAACCCAGTTGCTGCATAACTCCCCACACCCTGCTGTGCTGAGCTTGGTGCTTCCTGTGGGGAGTGATCATACTCATTTCCTTGCTATGGGATGAGATGGACTCAGAGCCTACAGGTGGATGTTGGGTGGAAATGATGTTTGAAATGCAATAAGAACAGCTTTCAGATAAGTGAAAGCTTGTGTGTTTTTGTCTGTGTTCTTGTTATTGTGAAGCGACCTTGGGTTTCATGAAAGGCCCTATACAAAATAATGTTATTATTATTATTATTAGTGGTGTGGCGGCAGAAAATTGATGGTCTAACTAACCCACCATGGTAAAAAGGTGCATTGGATTTATTTTGCAGGCATGTTCTTAAAGTCTGTGTAAAGAATAAATATGTGTTCTGAGTTTGACATACCACAGAAAAGTGTGTTGTTAACCACTCTGCCAAATTTGAATGATTAAAAAAATCACCAAATATATGCAATTAGGCTTCAAAGTTATGTAAAAATCAGTCTCTTTCTCTGCTCTCAAACGCTGTGGGAGTGCCCGCCGAGTTCGCTGAAGCCCCGCCCCCTACCAAGTGTCAGCTGTCAATCAAAGTCACCACCTCTACCAGAAACATGGACACTACGTCTGAGAGCTTTCTGCTGCTAGCTAACTAACTGTAGACTGTAGTAGTAGTAGTGTGCGCTGAATGTATTTATACCTCTACAGCAGCAGGGGCGGGTTTATGCTAACATGGCAGGGATCGCTGTTTTTCACTTTCCCATTCACATATCCAGAAAGATAATCTATATTTATCCTGAGGAACAACACACATCACACACACCAGGCTGATAATGGAAGCTTTATGGTACACTTTACATTACATCCTATCCTCCATTATTAACACTGAACTGATAGCACAGACTGGAACACCATAATCAATGCCTCTGCACCGATAAAGAAGTACTGAGTGTGTGTGTGTGTGTGTGTGTGTGTGTGTGTGTGTGTGTGTGTGTGTGTGTGTGTGTGTGTGTGTGTGTGTGTGTGTGTGTGACCTTATTATGTGTGGGCTGTAGAGGGAAGTGATTCATTGCCATTGAACCACAAGAATTCATACACACGTTCTTCTCTCTCTCTCTCTCTCTCTCTCTCTCTCTCTCTCTCTCTCTCTCGCTCTCTCTCTCTTTTTTTTCTCTAGCAGGCAGGCACACACACACACACATACGTACAATATTAAGACTCATGCAGCTTCGTGAAACACTATAAACCACACATCATAGAGTGTGTAACTGGCAATCACTGAGATACAAAACTGGGCCTCCTTAACACACACACACACACACACACACACACACACACACACACACACACACACACCATATGAGCCCTATGAGACAAGTAAGACAGCAGTTGTGGTGATCCCTTTTTCTAAATCTGATCGAAATTATACTTTGGACACATTTTCATTTTGGCAATGTAAATAGCCTATGGTTATTATATTTATGATATAGAGTTGGATGCTGTTAATTGAAAATTTCAATTATAGTGCGATGCTTATTCCTAATCAGTCCTTCTGTTGACCCATGAACCGTTGATACTTAGACAATTGGTTCTGACCCATGGACTCTCACTAGATAAGATGTTTGTCCCGTATCTAAGGCAACGGTTGTTAGATATGATTCAATCCGGACTTCCATAATTGTCTGTACTGTAGGGGAGAGTGAAACCTTTCATACATTGTGCTAACTTCTAGTGAACAGAAGATTAGTCAAATTTATTTTTATGGGGAACCCCTGAGGATCCCATTTGAGAACCAATGACTTAGACAAATATAAATCATTCTTATCATCAATCATTCTTCTTATTTTTATTTGTTTAAAGACTGTATAAAGTGAATTCAAACATTTTCTTCACACATTAAATAGGTCATAAATGTATTTCTAAAAAAGGTGTAAAAAGCATTTCAACCATTTAGATTTGAATTGTGGAGCTAGGCTTCACACACTGCGTTTCAACATTTCTGTGTTCAGGATTTAGTGGGCGGGTCTGAAAATCACTGGCGCGTTACAGTCTACAGTTAGCTGAGTTAGCCACCGAGCTAGCAGCTGAGTTAGCAGCAGAAAGCTCTCCGACGTAGCGTCCATGTTTCGGGTAGAGGTGGTGACTTTGACAGGTGACACTTGGTAGGGGGCGGGGCTTCAGCGAACTCGGCGGGAACGCCCACATCGTTTGGCAGCAGAGAAAGAGGCTGATTTTTACACAACGTTGAAGCCTAATTTCATATATTTAGCGATTTTTTTAATCATTCAAATTTGGCAGGGTGGTTAACAACACACTTTACTGTGGTATGTCAAACTCAGAACACATATTTATTCTTACTTTACACAGACTTTAACCTCTTAATACACGCCCCTGTTTTTTATGTTGTTAGCCTAAACAACATGCCCAAGTTGTGAGCAGCACAGATCCCACATAGTTTGAGACTCAGAGATGTGTCTGGTATCATTGGAAAGGAAACACTCTCAGGATTCTTGTAAAAGTGTCTGTGTGATTCTGTGACTTACTCACAGGATATAGACACAATGAGGCCACAGCCACAGGCCTTGGCTTCATGCAGTCCAAATTTGGAGTCAAAAGACCAAAAGATGAATTTTTCAGAGTTATTTTTCAACAGGTATGTCCATGCGTTTTCCTTAGGTCCTTTTTGGAGACTCCAAATGGACACTTGATTACCAAAGCTGCATAACCGCAATCAAACACCTATAACTTCACATCCCCTTTGCCTACAATCAAAATCTTGGTCTCTAATGAAAGCTGACGCCATATTATTATTATTATTATTATTATTATTATTAATATTATTATTATTATTATTATTATATATTATATTATTATATATAACCATTTTTTTTGTTTGGCCATATCTATCCATCTATCTATCTATCTATCTATCTGTTTATTTTGGTATAAGTCATATGTCAAGTCGAAGAAGAACCAACCGTGTACCAAAATGCCGTGTACGTAATGATATATGGTTCAACTCTTTTACGCACCGGGCACACGCCGGTTACGCTTGGAGTTTGTTTATGGACAGCCAAACTTAATAGCTTAGTGTCATACACCGTTGGAAACCTCTGACTATTGGCTAAAAGGTTATCAACTTCATTTCACCGAATATTTCCATAGGCTAGAACAGCAGTCAGTCAAAGCCATGTCGTCATTGTTGTCGGTCACATGTCCTCATTGGCTTTGGAGACATGTACTGCCTAATCCTAAACACCGATTGGCTTGTGTGTGGTGTCGTCAGAAGCAGGAGAGGCTCACGGTTGTAAACATCTAGTCACGTGTACTCTGAGATGGACGTGCAGGTCAGGAAATGACGTAAACAGACCGTATATGGTTTGTTATTTGTGTTATTACGTTACGTGTTGGACTAAATACATGTTGACATATTGAGGAAAGTATTTTGGTTTTATGGAAACGGATTTCATATTTCACAAGAATGGATACTTGGCGAGCTGTACAGAAAGTCCTGAGTCATAAGATGATCGTTGTGGATAAAGGGAAGACTTTGAAGGTATGTAGGCATTATAGCTGTTAGCTTACTTTAGCTGAGGGGCTAGCCAAGCTAATCGCTAATACTATCACGGCTGTGAGCAACCATATAAGTCGTGAGTGGTCTTGAATGAATCAGGAGAATCTAAGCTTTCCAACAATGTACGGCATGAATAAATATGTTTAAGGTTTGGTGTTTAAAACATTCAGAAGAACGTGGCTACCTCCTAACATCCGTCCCGTCCCGTAGACGGAACAGCGTGCGATAAGAGGTTAAGGAACAACATAATATTCCAGTCTAACATTTGACTCATGGGTCCAACAATTACATCCTACAGCTTTTAGCCACGTTGTTGAAGGAGGAGACTAAGTTATTTATTTATAAGCTTAGATTATTTAATGAATAAAATACTTAAGTAACAACAACTCTGACTCTGAGTGATGCTGTCTCATTTCCCAGAGGGCAGAATGAGATCTACACACTGCTGTGTGTAGGTAAGGTGTTATGAAGTATGACCCAAGCTAGCCAAGCATATTGGAGCAGTGAGCTAAACTTGATTTTGTTGGCAGATGAAAGTGCTCAGAGACAAAATGAGAATGTGTTGTTAGTCTTACATCATGAAAACACAGCTAAGATTGTACAATGTGCAGTGCATGAATTAAGTTCACTCTCTCAGTACATTATAGTAATGGTGGATTCTCCCCTTCCCTTTTAATTTTTTACATTCATCCTTTATTTTGTTTGCTATTTTGTATGCTGTGCCCCCTGTTCATTCAAAGAAATGTCATATTAGACATTAAAGCTTTCAAATTAGTTGAACCAGAGTGAAAGATTGGATGTTTTTGAACAACTCAAATTCATTAGAGTGGTTAGGGTTAACTAAATTTAAACCAACTACTTTCATGTTTGTGGAGTAACTAGCTGATATCCAACTACTGACAACTGACTGAGGGGCCAAGCTAATCCCAATTGAAATGCACTTCAGCCTCTTGTGGCCGGAAATGAATATTGTAAGAACAAACACTCTAAAATGATCCTCTTAAAAACAAACAAAAAAAAAAGATCTGCCAAAACGTATTTTTCACCTGTTTGAGAAAATGGATCAGTGGAATTTGCGTCTCAGGGCTTTCGTAGAGAATACACAGCATCCCTACTATAAAGCCAGCAGTCAGAGATTGTACAGAAGCTCAGCACTGTGTGTTCTCTTTATATGAAGGCTGCTTCAAACTGAGTATCTTCTAATAAAAACAGTTAATTACAGTAAAGGCTCACCTTGCTTTGCAGCCTGTGTCATTGGCCTTGTAAACAGTGTAACATTAGACATTCCTCTGACCTGTTTGTGATCCATAATTCCAGAAATTATTGACATTCCCCATCAGTGTTAGTGCATTACTGAAGAAAATATTGACACATTTCTCATTTTAATGATAGAAAGTGCAGCAAGTATAATTGACAGCTTTTTTAATATTGACATCAGCAGAGCATTGATCCTCAGACATTGACGTTGTGTCATAATGTGTTTCATAAACAGCTCTGTTAGATACATTAAGATGAAAAGGAGGACACAGTCATGCTTTCATCAGTGTTACTGTTAGCTGGATGTTTCAGTGAAAGCCAATGAGGTCAGAGTGACACACAGAGTTTATTTCACTGCATAATAGAAATGTTCAAATATAGCAGCACATAGTGTGACATGTTAAATACTGACAAAATTACACACTTTACAAGACACCATTTTGGAGTCTTCTTTCATTTGAATTAATTCATATAATTTGTATATTTTCATGTTATGTATAATGTACTTAATAATGAGTCTAGTGTCAGAAAATAGTTAGTGTTGATTATCCAGCTACATTTGTCTCCTCAGTGCAATCTGATTTTTGATGTAATTTTTTCTCATTGTACATGTTGTATATGAACCATGCTTCAGATCTAGTATATATGGTATCAATATACATATAAATATAAAGTATAATTACCAAAATAATCATCTGCTGGTATTTTCCATCTAATAAATGTAAAGATGAGCAGGTGACTCATACAAAGCACAGATCTCTTATAACTGTAAAGCTCCTGCAAACAGTGGAACTCTTCATCTATGAATTCAAACATCCAGGACTATAATGAGCAGCAATTTAAAGTAAAAACAGCATTGTTGTTAGGAGTTAAACACTTTAAAGCTAATCTGCCTCATCAGGACTGTGTAGGTAGTAGGTGTGTGTAGGTGTGTATGTGTGTAGGTGTGTGTAGGTGTGGTTAGATAAGATACTTGACGCACAACTGAGGTAAACAAAGGTAACGGTTCATTCTTAACTTTGGGGATGGTCACTTCAGATCTGTAAGTAGAAGATGAGTCTATAACCTGTTCCCAACTGAGCCCCGCCCAGAACACAGTCCAAAAAACTAAACAAAAAGCACACTGTATGAGAAATAAGCAAAACATGTTCAAACTCAGAAAGCATATAGTGTTCAGCTTGGCCGTCATAACATAGTGACAAGATGATTGACAACTTTTCAGGACCTTTACTTCAGTGACTCTACAAGGCATTGTATTGTATTATTCCTTAATACAACGTTTATTTAATTTACTGGTTGAATAAATAAAGGAATTCATTAAACACGGCCTTGTTTCTTAACTGCACCTGCAAATCTACAACTGTGTCTCCATGAACAATGCTGGAAAAAGCTGGACTCCTACCTGACTACCTAACTGCTAAACCCCACCACCCATTTATATGAAGAACACACTCTGTGACTCAAACAGTTATTGTCGAAATAGTTCAGTAATCTACTTAGTCCACCATGAGGAACAATACTTCTAGACTGCAAGCTCCATGTTTTATCAGCTCACTCCTCATGGGTGTATGCTAGCTAGCATTGCCAAGATAGTCTGTTAAACTGACAAACAAGAGACCCATACTGACTGAGTGCAATACTATCATGCTCACTTATATGGTCAATGGTAAATAGACTGTAGCACTTTTCTAGTCCTTTGATCACTCAAAGCACTTTTACAGTACGTGTCACATTCACCCATTCACACACACTCATACACTGACGACAGAGACTACCTGCTCATCAGGGGGAAATTAACATTCACACACACTCATACACTGATGGAGTAGCCATCAAGAGTCATTTGAGGTAAAGTATCAAACTGCTGATCTTTCAATTAGTTGACAACCAGCTCTACATCCTGAGCCACAGCCGTTTCCATAGAGACATGACACTGCGTTTTTACTCCACCTTTGAATGAAGTCATGCAGAACAAGTTTAAACACATGTGATTTCGGACGTGGTCTGGGTGGTCCGGCTAGTTCTGAGATGAAAAAATGTATGAAAGTAAAAGTCATGGTTTGGTCCTTCTGATTGATTTTTTCTTTTGTCTTTTGAGATTGAGATCTATGAATTGGCAGAGCAAGCACGCCAGATACAGTAGAAATAAAACACAACAGAAAGTGAATACATGCATCAAACACACAAAGAAAATCAAAATCCAGCTCAAATGAGACAGATGCTACTCTTAGTTGACTTTTAACATGTCTTTCATTCATGTATATTATATATGACATCATTAGATTATTAATAGTGAAGCATCAGTGTTAGAGTAGCATGTTACAGGTGAAGCTAGTTTACACTACTTTATATACAGTTAGACCATAAATCATCATAACACAGTTGTCAGCAGATGTTCTTTCCACTGCAGCAATAATAGTTTTAACCAATGAGCCATTGTTGGATGTTTACATTTTTAAGAATAAAAGATCAAAATATGATTGTTTACCTTTCTTTCTTTTTTTCCCTGCTGTACTGAAATCATAATTAACCATGATCCTAAAACCGAGTTACATGCTGAACCGTTAATTCTTTGTACGCCTACATTCAAGTGATTTGACTTCTGTGTTGCCATGGACGACAACACAAGACAACAGCAGTTCACATGCAGTACAACAAATACAGAGGAAAATCAAAGCAACTCCAAATGTTACCACACATAAACCATCACAATAATGTAAAAATCATTTGCATTTAATACATTTCTTTAGCATTTATTGGACCTTGGATTTGGCCTCTCAGGCTACATACAAGCTTGTTGGAGCCAAATGCAGCAAGTAGATATGACTCAGCACATATTAATTATAAATGTGGAAATAGTAGTTTGGAAAAATAATCTCTCCAGCTGAGGAAGAATTATTGGCCCTTTGATTTTTAGTGGCTGACGTATTGTAGTTTGTGCCTATTGTGTGTTAGTATTAGTCATAAAGCTAAGCATCCGTGTGAAGTTTGAAAAATCCAGAAGGTCATATTACTTACCATTTCTTACCATCAGTATAAAAAACACTCCATCTGCTGAACAGTATAAAAAAATGAAGATTTGAACCATTTTTGCCCAGCTGAAACAAACAATGGTGGTTTGTTCCATCAGCTGGATGTTTGAGCTTCACTGTGAAGAATGATGAGTGTGCACAGTTTAACAATACAAGTCTGTTTTTACATTCATGCTGAAAGTGGAACATTTGATGTAGAAACCTGAAGCCCCCTTTGCACATACACTGAGAATGGACTAGTAGGAGCCATCCTGTGTCCAACAGTTCAACTTCTAAATTTAAATCTATTTGCATATTCATAGAATAATTAATAAGGGAGGAGACATGTCTGGAGGGGATCTTTAAAGTCTGTGTAAAGTAAGAATGAATATGTGAGTATGACATACATATATATATGACAATATATGAGTTTGACATACCACAGAAAAGTGTGTTGTTAACCACCCTGCCAAATTTGAATGATTAAAAAAATCACATCATATGAAATTAGGCTTCAAAGTTGTGTAAAACTCAGCCTCTTTCTCTGCTACCAAACACTGTGGGAGTGCCCGCCGAGTTCGCTGAAACCCCGCCCCCTACCAAGTGTCACCTGTCAATCAAAGTCACCACCTCTACCCGAAACATGGACGCTACGTCTGAGAGCTTTCTGCTGCTAACACAGCTCTAACATAGCTCGGCGGCTAACTTGGCTGCTAGCTCGGTGGCTAACTGTAGACTGTAGTAGTAGCTAGTAGTGTGTGTTGAATGTATATTTATATCTCTACAGCAGCAGGGGCGGGTTTATGCTAATCACCGCCGCGTTAAGGTTCAAGGTTCAAGATTTGTGTATTGTCATTCAAAAAACATGCTTTCACATGAAAAGAATTCAATTTGCACTCAGGTCCCAGCAGCGTGATAAAGTGACATGATCAAAATAAATGATAATTACAGCTTAAATAATCATCTATAATGTCAAAAAATAAAACCTTCCTATCTAAAATAAGTTCATACCGCAGCAGTAGCAGCAGCTCACTGAGGATCAGTTAGTGAGGTAGGATCAGGTAGGACGTTTAGCAGACTCACAGCCTCTGGAAAGAAGCTGACCTTAAGCCTTGTTGTCCTGGCCTTGATGCTGCGCAGCCTTCTGCCTGAGGGGAGGATGGGAGGGGGCAGGGAGAACTGGAGGACGGAAGGAGGGGAGGAGGGCTAACAGTCCATTTGCTAGCTGGGTGGGTGGGGTCCTTCATGATACAGGAAGCTCTGCTCCTTGTGGCTGATTAGTGATCTTCTGGGCTGATGTGAGCACCTCTGTCAGCAGCTGGAGCAGTTTCTGTACCAGACTGTGACCACACCTTCAGAAACAGATGCTTATCTCTGTGACTGGAATGTAATGTCATATTCATGTTTGAATACTGTAAATGGACTGTACTTATATAGAGCTTTTGTAGTCGAGTGCTTTACACTACATGTCACATTCACATCATGCACATTCATACATTGATGAGAGGGTCTACCATGCAGAGTGCCAACCTGCTCATCAGAGAGAAACTAACATTCATACACAGTTGGAGCAGCCATCACTTCTGATAGCAAACACTGTTTAGAAGAAGAATCCTCTGTGTATTGTGTAACAAACCCCTACACCTGCTTTTCATCCAATCACTGGTGGCTTTTTTCAGGTACTCAGTGTTCCCTCCTCCTGCTCCAATAGCTGCATGTCGCTAATTAGCATTAATGCACTGACCCGTTGACACAGCAGCAGCAACACCTGGCATCATTTGCTATCTGATAAGGGGAATTTGGAAAATTGAGCATCCATCTACCCATCTATTTTCAATCCTGTTTATCCTGTTAGAGGTCACGGTGAGGCTGAAGCTTCTCCCAGCATGCATTTGGTGAGAAAGATCACACAGCTAACACATATGCACAAACATATTTTAAGCTCTGTGTCGTCCTCCCGGGTCAAATTGCCCGTTTTGACTGCTCCTTCTTTCCATCCTCCATCCCCCTTTCTTCCTTTCTTCTGTCCATCCTTCCTTCCTCCCACCTTCCTTCCTTCCTTCCTTTCCTCCCTCCTTCTCTCTTTCTTTCCTCCCCCTACCTTCCTCCCTTCCTTCCTTCCTTCCCTCCTTCTTTCCTTTCCTCCCTCCCTCCTTCCTTCTTTCCTCCCTCCCTTCCTCCCTCCTACCTTCCTTCTTTCCTTCCTCCATCCCCTTTCTTCCTTCCTTCTTTCCATCCTTCCTCCCTTCCTCCCTCCTTCTTTCCTTCCCTCCTTCCTTCCTCCCTCCCTTCCTCCTCCCTTCCTTCTTTCCTTCCTCCATCACCCTTTCTTCCTTCCTTCTGTCCTTCATTCCTTCCTTTCCTCCCTCCCTCCTACCTTCCTTCTTTCTCCATCCTTCCTTTCTTCCTCCCCTCCTTCTTTCCTTTCCTCCCTTCCCCCCTCCCTCCTTTCCTTCCTTCACTCATTCC